>NC_046154.1:15458330-15628330 GCF_011064425.1 Rattus rattus
GGTCTGGTCTTTTTGGAGTCTTCCCCCACCCCACCCCCACCCCCACCAAAGAACACCCACTGAAAAGAGACGCCACCGCAGTCTCTCTGCCTGAAATCAAGCATCTCCCAAGCTGTGTGCAGCTGGATTCCACTCAGCCAGCACCTTGCTCATGGCGGCCTTTGCCTGCCTCACTCGGCAAGCGGCTCACATCGGCTCCTGTCTGTCTCATCCGTCCTACATGTAAATCTGTTTCAGACAACTCTTGGGAGCCCTGGTGTAGTCGTGGAGCAGTTTTCCTATGGATCCATCCTCCTAAAGAACTGGGATGTGGTTCAGATGATAGAAGTTGGTCCTTCTTGCCCAGAGCTCTGGGTTTGATCCCCAGTGCTGCATGAAACAAACACGGAGATGTGCACCTGTAATCAGAGCACCTGGGAGCTAGAAGCAGGAAGACACAAAGGGCAATGTAACCCTGGGCTACTCTGGGAATTTTAGGCTGGGCTACATGAGACCCTGTCAGCTGCGTCCTCCCTTGAACCCGGCTGCTAAGTGTCTGGCTTCCCATTTTCATCACCACAGCAAGCCCTGGACCTGGGCTTCAGCCATCACTTTCTCTCCAGTTTGCAGCACACCTCTGGACAGAAAGTCAGGACGATCATACATTCCCCCACCTTCATTTATCTTTTCTCAGGGATCACAGAACCAATCTGTCTGCTGTCCGGTCTCCCACACCTGTTATTTTATATACCACGTCCAGTTTTTCTAGTGGTTGAAGGCTAGACAGTGATGCGACTCCCTGTTTTCCACTTAGGACAGCGAAGAAACGTTCTTTACAAAACACATTCTTCACGAGTCCAATCTGATGACTTTATCCCTAATCATAACCCATGAATAATGTATGTTGACCATAATCATGTGTACAGATTTGGAAATTTATTATCATTGTTATTAAAGTCGTAAAGGAATAATGCTGAATTTTAAATTTTTTATTATTTGACTCTAGTACTAAATGTTGTATGGCCAGTATCTTTAACCTTATGTGTGCGTGTACACATGAGTGCAGTGCCTGTGGAGGCCAGAAAAGGGCAGCAGATTCACTGGTGCTAGAGTTAACAGATGCTGTGAAATACCTGACCGTAGGAGGAATGGCACAGTTGCCTCTGCATTAATTGGGGGCTGGGGTGGGGCGCAGCCACAAAGGTCTCTCCTGCAGGAGGACCTAATTGAGGACTGCCTGAGAGACCAAGGATTGGCGACGCAGACAGTGTCAGCCAATCGGAGCTGCTGTTTAGAAGAGATGCTTTCTTGGGACCAATGGGGTGCAGGTGGAGAGTATATGAGGAGCTTGCAGCCGCGTGCTTGCTGCTACATTGCTCACCCGCTCCCAGAGTCTGAGTCTTTGATTTAGAGCCACCTCAGCTCCAACACCTAAGGGCAGGTAGGATCAGGCAGGGGCACAGGCAGCGCCTGACATGTTTACTGGAACCT
This sequence comes from Rattus rattus, assembly GCF_011064425.1. Lineage (NCBI taxonomy): Eukaryota > Metazoa > Chordata > Mammalia > Rodentia > Muridae > Rattus > Rattus rattus. The sequence goes on from NC_046154.1 coordinate 15,459,801, forward strand.
GAACTTGGGTCCCTGGCAAATCAGTATCTGTTCTCTTGACTGCTGAGCCACCTCCCCCGCCCCGATTATGTTCGATGTAAAAAGTTGTGGAATGGAGGCTTTGGAATGACAAGGGTGGGAGTGCATGTGGCTGAACAGATGTGATAGCCACAGTTCCATAGTTTCAGTTTCTGAACTGAGGCAGGTAAAGGAGACAAGTCTCTCAGACTCAATCTCGGCATATCTGAGTCATCGTTCCTGATGGATTATACTTCTAATCTAATTAATTACAATAATGCTTTCCAATATCAAGGCTACATCACGGCTGACTCTGGCCACGAACCTGTGACTCTTCTAATGGCGTACTTCTGAAGGGAATCTTGTAACTGCAAATCTGCAACAACTTCTACGGTCGGCAGATTGAGGGGAAATAGAATTCTCCGCTGTCTGGTGACAACCTTTGCCTTTGGGTTAATAGAATGCAGGGGTGTGTTTATACATTCCAAAAGGATCTGTCTAGTAGTCACAAGGGTCTTAGGTCAAACACAGTGGTGAGCAAAAAAAAGTCCATTTAGGGGACCAATTATAGAGCCCTACTTGGCTCCCAACCTGGAATATTCCTTCTCTCTCGTCAGTCAGTGTTTACTTTTCCTCCCTCTCCAGGAACTTCGGCTCACCTTACCTATTTTATTTTGGCTCTCAAGGGGTCCTTACAGACACGAATCTGAGGATCAGCACTGTGGCAACACTGCGGGGTGGGGGGCGGTGGGCGGTATTCGCTTCCTCAACCTTGATGCTAATCTTATCTCTAACTGTTTAGAAATAGTCATGGGAGTTGTTTCCCTGAACCCGATGCACCTGTAGCCCCCACCACTCGCTCCACAATTCCTCCAGCTGCTACCTGATCTCAAAAAGCTAAAAGGAGGCACCAGCCCCCAAACCATGCTGTGCACGCACACAGACACACACAAACACACACACAGAGCCCTGCGTAATGTTTCCTGCAGTCACCAGCACCTGACTCTGTCATTTGCATTTGAATATGGTGAGTTTTTTTTGTTAGGAGAAACATAATAATAAAACCAACCGTCAGCAGGCTTTGCATTCGCCTCAAATACAACCTGCTTTGGCTCCCAAAGCTTTGAACTACAAAGTCCTGCTTCTATCAAAACAGAACGCTTTAAACTTCAGGTTGAGTCTCTCTCTCTGTTCTAGAGACCTCCGTTTCCAAGGCCTTCAAATTAACAATGAGACATCTAACGTCTTTTCTATAGCGTTATTACTTGAAATATGTGTTTTTTAATCAGCAGAAGCATGTCAGTAAAAAAGAAAAAAATTTTTTTGGCTTTACCACGGAGCTAGCTTTAGCTTTTAAAATTATGCGCTATGAAATTAGCACCATATCTTGACAAGCAAAGAGCAGCCTTGCCTGGCTGTGCCAAGGGGTGAATGACATGGACCTTCTGAGATGCACACTGGGGTTCTTCGGCTTAAAGGTTTTGGCCTTTCAAGGTGAAGGATTGCAGATGAAGGGTCCAGGAGGGCTTCAACCTCAGATACATCAGATAAGGACAGCTGGAGTCGGCTTCCTCACTCTTCCCAACCTGGTGCCATGAAGTTAGCTGTCCCACCAACAACCCTAGTAGGAATTGACTACCCTGACAGTTATCAGACGTCACTTCTTGTTTGATCTTCTAAAGTTCTCTCTCTCTCTCTCTCTCTCTCTCTCTCTCTCTCTCTCTCTCTCTCTGTCTGTCTCTGTCTCTCTCTCTCTTTCTCTCTCTCTCTCTCACATACACACAGAGCCCCTCAGTATGCAGATGAAGCATCTTCCAACACCCCTGTCTTGAGCGATTGTGCACGACTACACAAACTTTGCCCCAGAGACCCTGGCCACCTCCACAGGAGCAAAACTACCTCCTTATCCTCCCCAACAAACTGAGCTAGTTCTCCAAAGCTGTTCCTAGTTCTTTACCCACACACTCCCCACTGACCAGGATCCTGCCTGCACTCTCCTGCCCCAGCTAAGCTTCCCCGCCTCTAGCCCAGCCTTGTGAGCAATGGGCCTGACTACGCCAAGTGGGAGAAGCAAACCCAGTATGGCAGCTGGCACTGACGGAGGTGCAGTCACACCATCAGAGAGAATGATCTGCCTTTGCCAATTTAAAACATCTGCCTCAGGGACGGGGAGATGGCTCAGTCAGTAAAGTGCTTGCCAAAGAACCCACACAAAGGTGGGTAGACCGAAAAGACTCTACACAGTTGTCCTCTGATGTCTACGTACATGCCATAGCATGAATGTCCCACCTCCACGTCACCTGCACATGATAATAACAAGTGAACCGAATTTATAAAAAGCCACATGCAATAGTGTGGTCATCTGTAATCTTAGGATGTTCCCATTGAGAGATGGGAGGCAGAGACAGGGGAATTACCGACAACTCAGCCTGGTATATACAGTGGTGAACACGGAGACTCTGTCTCAAAACAAAATGGAAGGTAGGATGAAATCCAAGGTTGCCCTCTGACCTAAGCAAGCCTATACACCATGTGTGCACTTTGCCATGTGTGTGCACACCACACACACACAGACTCACATACACACACACATGCACACACATACACATTCACATACACATACACATTCACATATACATGCACACACATACACACGCACACATACACATTCACATACACATACACACACATTCACATATACATGCACATACACACACATGCATACACACACACATACACACATACACATGCACACACATAAACACATGCACACATACACACTCACTACACACACGCACATACACACACTCACATACACACAAACACACACACTCACATACACACACAAACACACACATATTCACATACACACACACACACGCATTCACATACACATAAACACACATATACATGCACACACATACACATACACACTCACATATACACATTCACACACACATATTCACATACACATGCGCACACGGACATACACGCACACTCACACACACACGTACACAAAGATCTCAAATTCAAAACTGTCCTAGACGATACATTTTATATTAACATTGAGGAAAAATAAAGTTAAAAGTAAATAAATAAAAAAACAGGAAATTTTTTTTGTCTGTGTTGAGCTTGTTACCGATATTCAAACAGGAGTCTTCAGGTTACAAACACTATTCTTTGTCAAGCACTCCTTGCTTTGAGGGTCACCTACAAGATGCACAGAGGTAGGTCACCTATAGCTACAGAGCACTCTGTAGCCTTTGGAATCTGAACCCTGGATCTGATAACTCGTGGAAGATGGCTGGCTGCGTGGCCAACTTTATTTGCATGTATTTGGTCAGAAAATTGATCGTTGTGTACCATAAAGACGTCATTTGTTTCCCATTACCATTGAACCCCAGAGCATTGCACTCAGAACTCACCAGGAATTTCAAATGGCAGGTGGCGAGACTAAACTTTTCTAAGATTAATCATATACTCCAAATTCAATGATTACGACTCATTAAAGAGCAGATTTCCTGTTAATGAATGCCTAGTGCCAGGATTCAACCCATAAAAGTTACAGACCCAAGGGCTGGGGAGCTAGCTCAGCCAATAACGTGCTTGCCTTGTGATCATGAGGTCTTGAGTTCAGATACCCAGAATCTAAATATAAAAAGGCTACGTTCGTGGCTATGTACAGGCACAGTGACGTGTTCTTGTGATCTCAGTGCTGGGAAAGTGAAGAGTAGTGGATCCCTGGAGCTTACCAGCAGCCTAGGCTAAGGGATGAGCTTCAGACCAATGAGAGACTCTGTCTCGAAAAAATTTAGATGGATGACTCCTGAGGGTGAATGACACCCAAAGTGAACTTGTATCACACACACACACACACACACACACACACACACACACACACACACACACACGACTCACAATGAAGGTGGATGGGAAATCATCCCAAAGAGAAACTCTTAGTCAGGGGTTGCCCTGGAGACCCTCATTCTTACGTGCCATGCAGCAGCAGCCCTTCCTTATGGTACAATTCTTGCTTTGTTCACACCAAAGCTTTACATGGAAAAGTGATTGTGAGACTCCATGTCATTTCTGAACCTCTGCATACCCACTTCCTGCTCATTGCCTACAACATCCTTGCTAGAGGCAAAACTTAAGGGTTCTCTAGAGGGCAGTCAGTTGTGTTGGATGGTGTTTTGCTGGAGCAGACATGTGAAGGAACATTCCTCTGAAGCAGACACAGGTTCTGCTAAAGGAAGCACGTTTAAGGACACGTGATGAAGGATGTTTTGCTAAAGACACGCATGTATTGGTCCGCCTTATATTGTGTAGTAGAGTTGCGTTTGCTGGGACTCCTTAGAGGGAAATGCATTAAAAATCTTCTGGTGGTGTGTCAAGGTGCCAAGGCTTTTTGCAGCGTCTGTGGACTTGGACTGACTGGCAGAGTGACGTCAGCTGAGACAGACACACGTACCGAGACAAAACCTGTGGAGGGCATGTGTTGTTTGGAGGGAGTATAAAAGGGACTTGACAAGCAGTGAGGAGGCTGAGCTTGGCTTTCTTGCACTGCTAAATGCTTGTTGGTCTCTTGATCTTTGCTGATCTTTGCTTCACTGAGAGAGGCGCGGCTGAGAACGTTTTCTGGCGTTCTCGTTGACCCTCATCCTTCCTGTTGACTTGAGTGGAGGCTGACGCCTGGCTGTCTCTGCCAGTTCGTGCCGCTGCTGCTGATTCATGTTTGCTACCCTCACGCTACCGAACTGGACTGCTGGTGTATCTGTGACGTGGTTGTGAGTGGAAGAACTGACTTCTGCCGCTGCTGACTTCTGTGAACTGAACTGCCGCTGATTTCCTGACAACACAGATTTTTCTCCAAAGAACCATTTCTAAGCAGGTTCACGTACCCCGAATCCTAATAACCTTTCTTTCCCATTATCTCTGGTTGGTGGTGGGCTAGAATGGAGGTTAAAGCATTTAAGAACCATCATTAAAAGCAGGCATTGAAAAATTAAAATTAGAGGTGTTGGAAAAGACATTGTCTTAAAACCAAACATAGGGTGCTGGGGAGATGGTTTGACATTTAGGAGCCATTTTTTGCTCTTCTAGAGGACCTGGGTGTATTCCCAGCACTGATACCGTGCCTCATTACCATCTGTAACACCAGTTCCAGGGGATCTGATATCCTCTGTGGCCTCTGTGGATATTGTGTGTATGTGGTAAACACTCATACACAAAAAGTAAAAATAAAACTTTAAAAATAATGTCACAAGGCGTGGTCTTCTCTAAACAATCCTGTTCATCTACAGAAAATGATGAGGTCTTGGACACAGGCTTACCCATGTTTGAGATCTGAATTAGAGTACCTTCAAACTTCCATATTGTTAAATTCCTGGGTTTTTTCTCCACCAACAATGTCTGCATGGTGTTCTGGAATCATCTGTATCCCCTTCCTGTCACTGTGTGACTCAGTTTCCCAATGATAAATGTTCTAGAAAGATGACATCTAAGGTGGGTGTTTCCAATGTTTTACCTTGAGGAAAGGCCCCATAACAGACAGTGGGTATGAGGATGTACCAAGGTGATGGACAAGTCTCTATATTTAGAGACTTACAGTAGCATATGGTTGTCATTTATGCTGTCCCTCAGCTTGGTCACAGGAAAAATTTATGAACATCATCTGGTCTTCTTTCTCAGGGGCCATGCCATGAGGAGTAAACCCACACTAGCTGTGGATGGCCTCCCCTGAGACACACAGGCATACTTCCATTGCATTTTAGAAGACCAAAACCAGCCCATGGCCACAGCTGGCATGGGGTTCAGGGGGGAAGAGCCTTAGATGCTGGGGGAATAGCTCTGATAGCTGAAGTCTACTGCTCCCCAGACAGCTGTCCCTCCTCCCCCTTTCTCTCCTTCCTTCCCTCCCACTCCCTTTCTTCCATTTCTTATTAAAGGTGTTTTATTTTTACATATGTGTTACGTGTGCAGGGTGGGGTATGTGCACATACATGTAAGTTCCCACTGAGGCCAGAGGAGAGTATTGGATCTCTGGTACTAAGATTCCAAGCTCATATCACCAAGGTCAACTTTTAAAGCATGAGCTCTGAGCATTAAATCCAGGTCCCCATGCTCACAAGGCAGGCACTGTGTCAACTGAGTCACCTTCTCATCCCCTCTTCCTTCTTCTTACAAATGTAACAGAACCTCCCCTTGAGACGTTTCCTGTCATGCAGGACCTCCACGCAAAGCCAAGGATTTCAGAGAGCATGAGGGTGCTCTCTGCATCGAGCCTGGTAACAGATTTAAGGAGAGCTGCCCTACCCCCCATATCTAGCACACCAAGGAAGAACAGGGTCAGGAAAAGCAGCAGTTTCCCTCTCTAGAGACAGGATTCTTGATTGAGAAGACCCCAATTCCACCCTTTGGGAAGATCCTCTCCCATCTTCTTCTTCCATAGTCTTCATAATTTATTTCTTTGTATCTCAGGTGAGGAGTCAGTCAGCCTTATGTGGGACATAAAAAGTCAATTAGGAAGGTACATTATCCATCTGAGGCACACTTAGGGCTCATTGGAGTTACAAACAAACGGAGGTCACGGGGCTCCTCTCTGCCCTAGCAGGCGCTGGCACATACCTGCCTCAGAACACTGAGAGTTGGAGGTGGTCCGCCTGGTGATGGAGTCTCAGATCATCAGAAAAAGGAGGGTAACTCCACCCTCAAATTGTTCATTGGATGAGGCTCTGTGTCCTAGGCTAAGAGATGGGGTGTTTTGGGTGGGGCATGAATCCTGTCCTGTGGGAAAAGAGAGAGATTTCTCAGTATCAGGGGCTTTTTGCAAACCTTTGTCTTTCTCCATATCATCTGGTCTCCTTTGCTGTGGAACGGCATGTTAGAAGGCTTCTTCATCTCCGTTAGTCTCTTGAGTTCATTATCATCTTACAATATGGAGGGGCTCAAGCATCATTCTCAGCTCACACTGCACAGGCAGAATTGGGGCTCCGAGGCAGGTCCTCTGGAGTCTAGAAACTCACATTCTCACCCAGCCCTGAAGGATGTCTCTTTACTCTGCCCCCGATTCATTAGCATTCTAAGCCAGCCAATCCCCTTGCCAGGAGCCACACACATCCTCTGCTCATTCCCAGCTAGGTCTTCCCACTTCTAAGATGTCTGTACTTTCTCATGGCCTCTTCTTATTCTTTGAACTTGATCTATTGTGCCTCAACCTTTCACGAGTCAGGGGAGAATCACATACCATTGCTAATTTCCCCCCTGAGACACTGGGTACATTTGATGAGATTCGAGGACCACAGGTTGACTGGGTCTTTACTTGAAACACCTCAATCCGTTAAAAGCATCTTTACCAATGGGGATGAGGAGGTCACTATCAATTCTACCCTTGCCACGGGTTGCGATTTAAATGTTCCTTACTGTACTGAAGTTTTATTAATTCTGTTGGTGTTTCAAAACTAAAACATGGTGGCTGCTGCTTCTACTTGACATCTACTTGAATTAATGGGCTTTCCCCGTCCCCCTTTCCTCATCATATTTCTTTCCTATTTGAAACTGCCCTGTTCTTTTCTGAATTCTCTCATACTTTTAACACCTTGCCAAATGTAGGCAATAGCAGCCTGGGCACCTTGTGGTCTAAATAAGGTATACGACCTTACCCAATTTCTAGTTTAACTTCTGTTGTAGGATAAGATACCCCGACAAAAAAAGCAACTTAGAAGAGAAAGGACGTTTATTTCAGCTCACAGTTCCAGGTTACAATTCACTAATGTGGGGAAGGAAAGGCAGGAGCTTCAGCTGGTCACATAGCATCCTCAGAGCAGAGAATTTATGCATGCATGCTTGCTTGCTGACTCATTTCTTTGCTCTCCTACAGGTTAGGTCACCCTTCCTAGGGAATGGTGCCACCCAAAGTGGGCTGAATCTCCCCACAGTACTACGCACAGACCAACACAAGGTAGACACTTAGTCACTTGTCTAGACTCTTTCCCCAGGTGATTCTTGGTTGTGTGACATTGATAGTTGACGCTAACATCACACCTGGTTTCAAGGGTGTATGAAGTACAATTCTACCAAATTTTTGCTCAGTTTTCTTTCTTGGTTGGAAAGTGCTTAGAAACATCAACCTCAAATATCTCATGCTTATTATCTTCTAACCTCTCCAGGGCTCCACGTTTCAAAGGACTTTTTTTTTTAACCAAACAAGACCCACTTATTCTGGTGTGACTTGATACCTGACGCGGAAGCTCTCTGTGAAGCCTTATTGCAAATGTGTAATTTTCATCAGGCCACATAAAAAGTTATGAATGCAGCCCAGGAGTCCACATAATTACTTCAGTGACCCTCAAATTACGAATGCCATGGAAAGGTGGCTGTTATTATCAAGTAATGTCTACACAGAGAATTCTCTAGAAAGAAGAAAAATAATTGGATGGAGGAAAAAAAAAGATAGCTTGGAGACAAATTCTTCTGCTTTATGGCTTCCCCTGATCCAAGTCTATGCTTCCAGTACCCTGACAAGCACATGCGGGCACGTTCTTGTGTCGTCTTGGTCTCTGCACACCCTGCCCCTCCCCCTCTCCTTTCTTCCCCACTCTCCTCCATTCTCTCCCTCTCCTCCTTTCTTTCCTTCTTCCTTCCTCTCCTTCTCCCTCTCCCTTCTTTTTCTCTCCCTCCCTCTCCACCCTCCCCCATGTCTTCCACGGGGGTTGAGAGCTAAGCATCTTTACTGTGAGCTTGGATGCCAGGCAGACTCCATGGCAGACTGACAATATTCTATGTTCAACGCAACCTAAAATTGCTGCTACCTGAGCACAGTGTGAGCACTTCCCACAATTCCCAGCTCGCTTAAGAATCCACCTGAAAGTCTGACCAGCTCTATGTTCTTCAAAACTTATAGTAGTATTTCTGAGTAAACACCACAGACCAGTTACTCAAATTCACACTCATCTTCCCCAGACTTTGAGCGTTGCCTGACTTGTTTGGTCCATTAGAAAGTTCTAGTCCTGTGAACTAGAAAGTTCACAGAATATTCAGCATTGTGGCTTGGGGTATTTTCTCTAAATCTCTGACCACACCATCCATTCTTCCTCTACCTTGTTGGATGGTTTCTTTGAATTCTCTTTCCTTTTTATTCCTAAGGTACCCAAAGGTGGTGAGGGGGCCATCTGTGCCTACTCTGTAGGTCAATGAAACCATCTCGTGGCTTTCAAAAACATCCTTGTAAAAGGCCATGAAACCGGAAATGGACTACAAGAAGGAAAAACCACTCTCAATGGTAGTAACAAATCCAGTCAGGAGAAGTATGTGACATAAGAGGAAGGGTTAGTAAACACCATCAGGAGGGGACAGAGGAGCAGGGCAGGGCAGAGCAGCCGGGTAAGAGCCACGTGTGAAAATGCTATAATGGAACCTATGACTTCACACATCGATTTAAATAAATGATTAAAACACCTCATCCGGGGAGACAGCTCTACAGGTTGCACAAACATGAAGTTCTGAGGTCAGATCCTCAGCACCGACAGAAAAGCTGGGCATGGTAGTGTATGCTGTCAGTCCGACACTGTGGGTACATGCATGAGGGGTGGATCCCTGGAACTCACGGATGTGCCAGCATAGCTGAATCTAGGCTCAGTGAGAGATCCTGCCTCAAAAGACAAGGTGGCGGGTAACTGGGAAGACATTCTTTAACCTTGGTTTTCTGTGTGCACACGCGCGCACGCACGCACGCACACACACACACACACACACACACACACACACACACACACACACACCTCTTCATTAGTAACTTCTGTCTCCCTATTTCAAGTCAGACTTTCTGCTGAGAATGCCAGATACTTAGGTCAAACAGTCGATCTAACATCTCCCTTTGGGCTCTCATTGTCACCTCAAAGTTCAAGTTCACACTAAAGTCTTGATTTATCTCTCAAATCTGCCTTCAGGAATCATGACCACCTCCTCCACCAGCACTACACATCCACGGTAGATAACTGAATCTTCCTTTCTTGTTTGCTGGAGGTATGCCTCCCGAAGCAATCCTTGATGTGTCTCCCACTTTCCCACATCGCCGAAGAAGTCATTTGGAAATTTTATCAGCTCTGTGTTTTTCAAAATATACCAAGTAAGGGATACCTTGTGAGAACTGCATTGTGGGAACATCAGAGTGCACCAATCTGAATGACGGCAGGCCAGCTGCTCCTCTTGGCTCAGTGGGAAGGCCTGTCTTTCCAGGCTACATACTGGTACTACATGGCGACATATTGAACCCTTCAGGCCCTGAAATCCAATAGTGTTTGTGTCCCTAATCAGACAACAGAAGACCAAAAAATAGGCCATAAAAGAGAGAAGGTCTTCCCTCAACATTGCATGCTTATACATATGGGATGCGTAAGGTTAGAGGATGTTCTTGAAATCAGCAAACAAGTACTGAGCGAGTGCGGAGGCTTGTGTCATGGCTGTGTGGCTCGGTGGACTCCACACACCCTCGACCAAGGCTGCCCTCATTTAATTTGAAAAAGAAAAAGCAAGCGAGCAAAGAAACAAACAAAAGCCTTTTTCAATGTCACCACTCTAGAGGCAGTGGGACCCGGGAGAACGGAGTCAATAAATGAGGCTGACTAAAGTCTCATGCTTTATTCAGATCCTCGGAAAATTTATACACGGAGGGTTAAGAGAGGTTAAGGGTTAAGTAAAGCTCTCATGAGTCCAAGCTGCATAGAATCCCAAGGACAGACTGCACGTGGCAAAACCATGGCTTTTCCATGGAGGCATACTGAGGCCAGTTTAAACATCTAATTGAATAACAACAGCAAACTATAATGATTCATCTGAAGTAAACTCGCTGCTGTCTGTCACACCCGGGAGGAGAACAGAAGCATGCTCCAAGAACAGTTCTGGGTTTTGAAGAAGGGGGGTCACAGGACTCTGTCGTGTATTCTTGGAGTGTTCTCACAAGCACTCAGGATTCTCCGCACGTGACTTCATTCCTGGACTGTGCCCTGATACTTCAAGAGTGAATTAATTTTAGTTTACTATAATAGTCGCTGCGCCTATTTCTAAGTTGCTGTAACTCATTTTTGGTTTATGGTGTGTGTGTGTGTGTGTGTGTGTGTGTGTGTGTGTACAAGCTTATGCGTTCCACTGTGCACATACGAAAGTCAGAGGACACCGTGCAGGAACGAGTCCTCTGTTCCCACAATGTGGGTCCTGGGGAACGCAAATCATTACGCTTGTTGATAGGTGCCTTCACCTGCAGGTCTACTCGTTGGTTCGCTTTCTTTCCTTACACCCCATTCTGTAAGCCTTCTTAGTTCTACCTTTTGAAATGTAATTAATTTTGAGAATTTCATACATGAGTACTATATTTGCATCATTTCCACCCCTTCCTCTCTCCCTGGCTCTCTCTCACATTCATGAACTGTACTTTAATTATTGTAACACACACACACACACACACACACTTATATATATATAAATATGGTCTGCTGAGTTCATTTGGTATTGCATATATATGTGTATATATGCATATATATTCATATATCCATGTATCTATATATCCACATATCCATATATCCATATATCCACCCATTCTTACATACATACATGTATACTTACATATTCACACACATACATACATACATACATATATCCATATATCCATCATATATCCACCATATATCCATCATATATCTATGCATCCACATATCCATATATGTATATACCCATGCAAACATACATGTATACATACATACACACATGTATGCAATAAGTACATGTATATATGTATACATACATGCATGCATACCTATATACAGATATACATACACATACGCATATATACATACATTATATACATACGTATATGCGAATACACACACACATGTTTAGGGCTGACCACATTGGATTAGATAACCAATTAGGGTGTTTGTCCTGGAGAATTCTAATTCTCCCTATTTTATTAGCCACTAATTCCTTCAGCTCCTCAGACTGAGATGCAGCCTCGTGAGACTTTCCCCCGTCTATACTGGTGTGCAACTGGTATAGTCATTGTGCAGATCTTGTTTAAGTAACCATATTTTTTAAGATTTCATGGCTACAATTTCCTTGTCATGACTAGAAGACATTATCTCACAGCAGACGCTCTGGTTCTCTGGCTTTTACGATCTTTCTGTTCCCCCTTCTCTGACGTCCACTAAGCTTCGGGTAAAATGGCTGTGTTGTAGATAACATCAGTTGGTTAAGTGTTCTCTGCGTTTGGACCGGATGTAGATGGCAGGTACTCAGCACCTAACACTGTCAAGGGAGACGAAGTCTCAACTTTAGGGTTCAGTTCAGCTGCTTCCTCGAGGTTCTCGATAATGTAGAGAAACTTTTGCCACCCAACCCTAATACTTCCACAATCCCCAATGTCACTCACGGAGTTTATTTATACACCATGACTGAGCAGCAAAACTCCCTTCTGCATTTCCTTTGGCAAACACCAGGTCTTCATAACTGAAAGCGTCTCCTCCTCCTTAAGTTCTGCAAAGGGGAGCCGCATCACACGGTGCTGAGACCACGCTTGCAGCAAATGTGCCTCGCTTTTCTTCTAGCGTGTTTGCAGTCCTCCTAGTTCCACATGCGGGCTGCTCGCACTATGCAGGACAGGCAGATGCAACTCTCAGCAGACACTCGCCACTTTACGGAAATACCCACCTGAAGCTAAACAGCAAAGACTCTACGGCTGAAAGAAGACACAGATAGCAGGACACACACAGGTTGGACAGATGAAGTCAGAGGACAGAGAACGTTCCAGGGAGGCGGTACTGAGAGGCTGTCCTAGCTCCCTTTCCTGTTGCTGTGACACGATACCCTGACAAGAGCAACATAAAGGAGGAGGGTTTATCGGACTCACGATTTTAGGTCACTGTCCATCGCTGTGGGAATGTCAAGATGGCAGGAACTTGATGCAGCTGGTCACATCCCATCTACAGTCAAGAGCAGAGGACAATGAATTAATATGAGCATGCCGGCGTTTGGCTCCCTTCCTCCACTTCCCTCAGTTTAGCATCTTCTGCCCAGGGAATGGTACCATCCACAATGGGCGGGGCTTCCCCCATAGGCCAACCCACCATCCACAATGGGCGGGGCTTCCCCATAGGCCAACCCACCATCCACAATGGGCGGGGCTTCCCCATAGGCCAACCCACCATCCACAATGGGTGGGGCTTCTCCCATAGGTCAACCCACCATCCACAATGGGTGGGGCTTCTCCCATAGGCCAACCCACCATGCACAATGGGCAAGGCTTCCCCCATAGGCCAACCCAATCTAGACAGTCTGTTATTGAGACTCTCTTTCCAGATGTTTCTGGATGGTATCAAGTTGACAGTTAAGATCAACCGCCACATATAATTAATAAAGTTTGATTTTTAAGTGAACTGTAAATTCATTAACCATAAAAATGCATTTTTCCCCATTTCTTAAGTGGTTTCATTGCCAAGCATGGGGTTGTATATACCTGCAGTCTAAACACTTGAGAATCTGGGGCAGGAGGATTCCTGTACCTAGGAAATGAGGACCACTTGAGCAAGACAGGAAGACCTCTTCTCAAAACCAAAGCAAGACACCATTTTTGTTATAAACTATGACACAAGCACATGAATTAGCTTAGCAGAAGCAAAGCCATCAGTGGACTATCTTCTGTCCCCAAACTCATCCCACTGAAGGTCCTCAGGGGCAGAGACTCACGTGGAGTTGTCATCTTGTGTAGAAAGAGAGGAAAAGCAACATCAATGATATGTAGTAAAGTGTGGGATCCTTTGATGAGAGGATGGATGTCCCAGAAAGGGAGAAAGTGGAACAGCATGTGCCCAGGCTGGTTAGAGGGATCTTGTCTCTGTCCTCCAATGCTGCGGATTACATGCTAAGGTGGCCATCTCCAGATTTTTTATTTGGTTGCTAGGGATTTGAACTCAGGTCCTTTTGCTTTCACAGCAAGCCCTGATACCCACTGAGCCACCTCCCAGACCCTGCTGGATAGTTTATATATGGTTTATATATACCCATGCAATGTATTTAGCATTGTCAAGATTTGAAGTTGAGTCTAGCTACAAGAAAACAGCCTGTGAAATCCCTAAAATTCTTCTCCTGGATCACTGTTTTGCCCTTCCAGCTGAGAAGTTTATGCTAATCACAGTTTATGGCTGTCACTCTTGACTGTGTGCCCAGAGCCATTTCCCCGTCTTTGCTTGTAGAAGGGATTTTATCCAAGTTCTTAGGGCAGTATGGAGCTTGTCTGAGGTCGTACATTGATGACAGAGGAAGAAAAAACCAGATGACCAGATGGGCTGCTTCTAGGGCAGGCTCCTCAGAAATAAAAAGGGAGGAGGGCAGTTCACAGAAGATAAACTACAAAGGGCAAAACGATACAAAAAATAATGTTCAACTTATTCCCATCCGTACCTCCCCACCCCCACCCCAACCATCAGAGAAATGCAGATCAAAGCTCCATGGAGGTTATGTCTTCCTCCGCGGAGATTCTGTCTTCCTCCATTCAGAATGGAATGCCAGTCATTAGGAAGAAACAATGATGGATGGTGGTGTGGGTCGGGGATAGGAGGAGGAAACTTTCCTCACTGCGGGTGGGGCTGTCAATATGAAAGGAGGAGGGGAGGAGGGGAGGGAGGAGAGAGAGAGAGAGAGGAGGGAGGGAGGGAGAGGAGGGAGGAGAGGGAGAGGGAGAGGAGAGGGAGAGGAGAGGGAGAGGGAGAGGAGAGGGAGAGGAGAGATCTACTCTATAACCCAGCTATACCTTTCCTGGGTATTATCCAAAGACTTCTAAATTACATATCAGAAATCCTTAAATGTATGGATAAAAAGGGATTCATTAAAACGGTGAGTTGTCTCATAGCTAGCAAGATAGCTCAGTGGGAAAGAGCACTTGCATGCAAATGTAAGGACCTGAGTTTGAAGTCAAGCATCTGTAGAAAGCCTGGTGTGGCTGTGTACATGCCTATAACCCCAGCAGTGTGCAGGTGAACACACACACACACACACACACACACACACACACACACACACACACGTAGTTATTTAGATCAACAAGCATCAAGCCATATAGTCATGTTTCAATATAAGTCTAAAAAGAGGACAAGAACACTGTCCGTACTTAAAGGCTGTCAGGCAGAAAGAGTTCTCTTTTGTGCTAGGCTGGCCTTTTCCAGGTAGGATGAGGCCTACACACATGACATTGGTCAAGATGCTTCATCGAATATATGACTCAGAATGTAGTATCACACATAAATACCCTTGCTAAACATTGGATATGAATTGTCCCCCACTGGCTTATGTGACAATGACAAAATTCTAGATGGTGGTGCTATTTTGACTCTGTTTGGGGAGGTATCACAAACTTCAAGAAGTGAGGCCTAACTAGACCTAAGTTGATCACTCTGGATGTGTCTTTGAGACTACATCTTGCCTTGATCTCTCCCTATATATCTCTGCGTCCCAGTCACCATGATATCGCTATGGTGCCTCTTTTCACATTTCCCTAGATAACCACAGCAGACTTGGCTCTTCTGCTCTAGAGAGAGAAGAACACTGGGGCACATTAGAGCAAGGAGCTGAAGTTTGATTTTATCAGGTCAGAAAATAAACAAGCAAAACAATGTCTGAGGATTAGTGAAGATCTAGTGAAATGCCACAGTCCTCCTTCCTCTGGTGTTTAGGATTATAAGACGTGGTCTATCAATTCTCTTCCCTTGGTAGAGCCCCAGCATATCCAAGGTGGTCCCATTCCTGGAACAGATGGAGATTTTAATAGAAACTATAATTGCTAACTTGACACAATCAAAAAGCACTTGGAAAGAGAGTCTCAGTGAGGAATTACCTAGATCGAGTCAGCCTGTGGACATGTCTGTGAGGGATTCTCTTGATTGCTAATTGATGTCCATGGTGGGCAGCACCATTCCCTAGGCTGGGGAGCTACACAGTCTGAGTTATGAGGAAGCTGACTGGAAACAAGATGAACATGTTTATTCTGCTTTTGCTCTCGACTGTGGATATGATGTGACTAGCTACTTGGTTCCTGTCTCGAATTCCCCAAAATGATGGACTGTAGTCTGGAATTGTAAACCAAGTAAACCCTTTCTGCCCAAATCTACTTTCTGCCAAGGTATTTTATTGTAGCAATAGAATGAAGCTACAACTGAAGGCACCCTGTCTCATAATTTCAGTTTGCTCTAATTAAATGTGGTAGATGAAGAGCTGTGTATGAATGTAGGATACCTATAAAGTTGTGATGTTTACTGAGGGGGAAGAGCTGTGGTGTCTTTCTGAGGCTCCTGGAATGGAGGTGGGGCTCTTTGGCAGCTGACTAGAACCCATTTTCCCCAGAATCCTGCCCTTCCCATTATATCCCTGATTACTGCAAGCCGTATTATTTGTCTGGGAATAGAGTTGTAAAGTGCTTGCCTCACAAGCATGAAGACCCGAGTTCCATCCCTACCACCCCCACAAAAAAGCAGGTGTGGTGTGCGTGCCTCTAACTCCAGCAACAGGGAGGTGGACCCCGAGTAATCTGGGGCCCAGCTGGCCAGCCAGGCTGATCAAATTTTGTGAGTCCCAGATCCCAGTGAGACCATCCAAACCTCACCATTTAAATCCTACCGTGTGCTTTAACCCTGATATTCTGAGTTGTTCTGTGACGCCGTGTCATCCACCATCACAGTGGCAAAAGTGATCGTCTCTCCTTGTATTGGTTAATTTTCCGTGCTCCGGCAAAACATCACGACCATAAGCAACTCGTGGAATGAAGGGTCCGTTTGGGTTTCCAGCTCTGGAAGGATAAGAGTCATCATGGTGGGGAGGAAGGGCAGGCACGAGGGCAGAAGCAAGGAGCCGAGAGGTCACATCTTCAACTCCCAGAGTGAAGCCTTGGAGTGAACTAGAAGTGGGTGTGGCTAGAATGCTAAGCCAAGGCCACAGTTCCTAAATCTCCCTGAACAGTGCCACCCGCAGGGGACCACGTGTGCAAATACCCTAGACCATAGGGAACAATTTTCATTCTAAACACCACGATCCCTAAGAAGTTTCTTTCAGATGTGCGTCACGCCAAGGAGAAATTGACTAACATTAACCCCATTGTGGGACAAAAGAGGCCCGCACAACCTGAGGAACAGGCCTGGAGCAAGAGGTTGAGACATGTCCAAACCACGAAAAAAAGCTCATTTTGAGACCAGCGGGACCAAGCATCGATCCCTCCCTGTTCTGGTTCCCGCATGCATGCTCTGGTGTGCATAGCTTTTGCAAACTCCAGGTCCACCACTGCTAAGGTAATCAGGTAGTTTGGTGGCCAAATTATAGGCTTAACTTCCTCTTTCCCTGTAAGGACATATGCCCGGCTAGCACTTGGAATTCCTCTCTATGCAAATGAAGCGTTCCCAGCACTCAGCCCCAGCCAATAATGTACACTTATCCCCAAACCCCCTACCCACTCCCCAAGGTTTATATGGCCCTTGTTACCCCACCCCCAAAAGAGAGCTGTTTCACTGGAAACCCCCAGAGAAGGCTGTTTCTACCCAGCACTCAACCCAACTGAGATCCTGAGAACCCACCCACCCGGACAAGCTTCATTTCTTCCGCTCTGCCTGGTGCTCAATGGTCCCTAGATATGTGGAGAGCAAGAGTCGAACCAGTCAGCATCACATAGAAACCCATGAAATAACATGGGACCAAATATCTGGGCATCCCATGGCCCTGTCAAGTCATAATGGACTCAACATAAGAAAAACATAACTTTTGTCAGAAAGTGTGGCTTTTGCCACACTCTTCTGAGTTTTCCTCTGATCTTAAGTTCTTGTCGTAATTGCCAAAGCTCCACCTGGTATGAAATGGGAGGGCTTCCAAGACACTTCCCCAGCTCATGCTGTTCATCTACACAGAGATCCCACACCCTTCCCTGTAGAGTTCCTTTGCTCTGGTTGACTGGGGAATTTTGCCTTCTATTAGACACATGCTTTGGAAGTTGCTGGCTCACTGGAAGCCGTCTCTCATTTATTTTCGGGTCCCCTGGGCCCTATAGCAATGCTTTGCTTTTAGCAGATATTCAGAAACTATTTGTGAGCTGAGATACAGAGCTATATATTTCTTTCTAGAAGATTACACAACCAGGTTTGGTTAATCTCCAGATCACGGAAAATGTTCAAGTAGGTCTGTATTCCTCTTTAGTCACGAGTGTCAGTTGGGGGAAGTGAGAGACCAGGGGTGCCAATGGGAGTCAGATGATGTGGGTTCAGGCCCTGACACCAACAGATGTGGAGTGACCTCATTGCGTTCTTCCAAGCCTCCCTGAGGCTCAGAGTCTTTATCTCTTATAAAGGGGAAAAAAATGTGTGCATCTCAGTGCCAAGTCTGCATTGCTTCACAGACACCGCTGTGGGTGGTCTGATCCGGTTTTATGTAAGTTGTGGGTGACAGAGCACAAGGCACCTGCTTCTTACCTCTAGCCATGAAGGTTTCCCTGCATCCTGCAGTGGCTCTCGGGACTCTCTGAGACATGGTGGGAGAAGCCAGTCCTGCCGTTCGTTCTGGAGTTGCCGATCTGTGAAAGAAAATGTTTCCCTTTTTTCCCACTTGATAGCTTTTACTTGTTTTGAAATGAAAGTGAAAGGCTTGCGGCTGAGAGAGGGAAGACGGAGCACAGAACAGCAGGGAGGGGAGAGGCTGGGAACAGGCTGGATAGGTAAATGCTGGTGCCTACCCACGAGGACAGGAGTTCCATCCCATTTGAACAGCCAGGCATCAAGGCATGTGCCTGCAACCTTAGCACTAGGAAGATGGAGGTGGCCGTCACCGTGAGTCAGTTTAATCTAATCTGTGAGCCCCAGCTGCTAGAAAGAGACCTTGTCTCAAATACAAGGTGGGCAATGTCTGAGAAATGATACCCAAGGTTGACCTCCAGTCTCCATGTTTACATATATACCCACACATGTACACTTACTATGCATGCATGCATGCATGCGTGTACACACCACACACACACACACACACACACACACACACACACACACACCAGGTAAACTATCAGATGCTACTTTTATTTCTGAATGGGATCTGTGTTCTTTTTTTCCTTCTCAAAGATGGACTTTTCACGTACTCCTCTGTAAAGTGGAGACTAATGGTGAACATCTCATGACGGGTGTTTGTATCGTCAGACATGACATCTACCTGCACACGACCCTGTTAGAGCACAGGCAGAGTGGCCCTCTTGTGTCTTATATGACATCATGCTGTTCGTTGTCCTGAGCTCCACGGTGGCTCTCAACACAGAGTCCCTACACACTTCTATGGCCACAAGCCCTGGCTGATTTCATATCCACCTGAGATCACGTAACCTTTCTGCCTCCATGTCTCCACTTCCTGCCTTCTTCCTCCGCAGCCACATATACCTCCGTGCTGCTCTCAAAACACACAGGGGATGTCCCTGCCTGGACCTAGACCTGGACGGCTCCTTCCCGAATGCAGCACCCCTCAGTTATCTACACCCTCAGCCACCCGCACAGTTGAACCCTCCGCTGAGGAAGCTCCTTACTCAGTGTCCCACGTCCAGCGGGCCTCTCCCAGCTGTTCCCGTGGACACTTAGCCTAGCTACTTCCCCAGCTCGCGCTCCTCTCCTAGCCCCACCTTTCGCTCCGTAGCACCCACCACTTCCTGCCTTCTGCATACGGGGCTCACGTCTAACACCTGGCGTTGCTTCCTCCTCAGCATGGAGTATCGGGAGGGGACAGATGGTTCTTTTCTATTCTGCGCACTAGCAGATCCCCGAGCCTGCAAGAGCCTGAACAAAGCAGACCCTTAATAAATGAATGCACTCACACAGACGAACACACACACACACACACACACACACACACACACACACACACACACACACACAGAGTGAAGGTAGGAGGATGCAGGAATAAAAAATAAGCTGGGAAAGGAAACAGGTTCCCTGGAAACAAGGAGAGGAGAAGGAGAAGGTCAGGAGTAGAGGGGAGAAGGCCACCAGAGGGGAGGTGCAGAGGGCTGTCCTAGCTGGATGGACTCTTCATTAGCTCTTGTTTATTACATGCCTTGGTATGTATGTATCTGGAAATGTCGACCTCCCACCCAGTCCAGTCTTTAGGTATAAGGCTCCCAGAACATGGGGGCCAGGATAGGGAATAAGAAAAACCAGAAAGATTCAGTCCATTTCTTTGGGCTCTTTGGGGCAATTTATGGAGAATTGGCATTCATAAATGAGGATGGCGGTCACTTGAAATGGATTACAGGAGCAGGTGAGAACTCTCCCTTGGCTACAAGCTCCTGTAGAGAAGCCGTTCACTGAAGACACTGCTGTAAGTTCTCTGCTCGGTTTCCTAAGGTGACCCCAGGCTTCTGTCCCCCAGGGCAGAATCTCTGTGAATCTTTGTGTAATGCGTTTGAACCCTCGGGCTTGCTAATGAGCTGCCCTCGTTATTTAGGCCTTGACAGCCACACCTTTGAGAACCGTGTGGTGTTTTCATGGACTGTGATGAGAACCACACACTGAACCTTGCTCGGACATAGTTTGGAAACAAATAAAATTTTCCTATTTTTTTTTAAAATCTCTCTTTCAATTAATTCCTCTGCTAATTAGTTTTAGTTTTAATTGATTTTAAGACCCATTTTGAGGCACTTAACGGTGGCAGGCAGCCTCTTTGCTTCTATCTCCTTCAGCAAACTCAATTAAAAACACATTACGACGCTTTCATGGACGAGATGGGGCCGCCATTTTGTTCTGTAAAAGTCGAGAACCGAAACCACGGATGGCTTTGTGACTCTAGAAGTTTCTTCTTTCTCTTGGGAGGTGACAGAGCCAGAGCTGAAGTCCATCTATCTGGATTTATCTACCGTTATTTTTGTTATGTGCGTGTGTGTGTGTGTGTGTGTGTGTGTGTGTGTGTGTGTGTGTGTGTGTACTTGCGCATGTGTGTATAGAGGCTAGCCATCACTCTCTGTCTTGTTTTTAAATGACCATGGGGAGATAGCTCAGTGGGTAAAGTGGTTGGTTGCTGTGCAAGTTTGAGGACCCGAGTTTGAATCCCCAGAGCCCACATAAAGCCAGATGTGGTAGCTCATATCTGTCGCCCCATTATCAGTGGTAACTGGTAAAATGGCAGCTCCAATCAAAGGCAAAGTGTCGCTGTGCTCTGTGACTCTGGGTAGAGTTGACTATAGTCACTAACTAGCCATGGTTTTGAGTAAGGCATTTACATTCTCCGAATCCTTCTGAAACCTCTCAGATCCCCTGGAACTGCAGTTACAGATGGTTGTGAGTTGCCACATGGGTACTGAGAATCAAGCCATGGTCTATTGAGAAGAACAGACTCTTAACAACTTGGCTGTATCTGAACCATCCCATTCGGTTTTAAACCTGTCCCCTGTCAGTTCCCAGATGACTGTTGCATGGTGACAATTGCCCCAGTAGGACTGCTGTGCTTAACTGGGCCACCCAGGATAGCTCTGGCAGCTCAATTCAGGAGACACATAGGATCTGTCTTTAAAGGACAAACACTCAGGCCAACCAGGACCTGGCCCCCTTTCTCCTGGGAGTGACTTCTGTGTCCTGAGTTGTCAAGATCCCAGCAGCTCCTCCGTGCTTCCAAGCAGGTTCCTCTCTGTTCTCATCCGGTGTCCCTGGGACACCAACCCCAGCACTGTGTCCTCTCACTGGCAGTCTGAAAGCACCAGGGACCTGGAAAGATCGCCTTCTCTTTGGAAAATTACAAGCAATGAAGAGTGGCTCAATGTGGCGAGTGTGGAAGGAGGCAGAGGCAAGAGGGTTGCTGAGATTTCAAGGGTGGGAAACTCCTGTCTCGATCAAATGAATGGTCATAATTAATAAATCAGACAGTAATCAGAATTAAAGTCCCGATTATTAAAAGTAAGAGAACATGAAAGGACACTGGCTTGGGGAGGCCGCAGGATGGCCCCCGAGCGAAGGGCGCCCTGAGCAAACCAGCAAGAGATGCTTAACCCTCAGAAACTCTCTCATCTCATTCCAGACCCTTCCCAGTACCTGAGTCCTAGACCCTATGTTAGACAACAGAGACCCAGAGACATTTTGCAGGGGTCACTATATCTTGCAAAGGTTTTAGAATTAACTGCTAGAAACTTAACTAAAGTTGGCTCTGATTTCTCAGTCCCCTTTACCCATGTGTTCTTCGAAGTGAAAAGTAGGAATATATTAATAAATAGATATCCCTACAGATATCACATCCTATACAAATAAATGAATAAATGTAATTAAAAATAAGCAGCATCTGAACACTCAATGGCATGGTTGCTAGGGAAGCGCCTTGAGGTTTCTTGAACACACGTGGTGATTTCTTCCATTTTGCAGCCTTGGCTTTCTAGGTTGAGGCTGCAGCTGTTTGCCAGGCCTCAGCCATCTGGGTACATCCCACAGGCTTGAAGCTGTGCATCCGACCTGCAGCAGCCTTGGCTACGGAGGGGATGTGTATAGATAGGTCTGTGAGTGCACGTGGTCCGTCGATGCCTGTGATGTGTGGATTCTGTGGGACATGGATGTCTGTGGTCATGTGGATGCCTGCGGTCCGTGGTTATTTGTGTCTTGTGGATGCCTATGGTCTATGGTTGCCTGTGGTCCATGATGTCCACGATACGTGGATGTCTGGAATCTGTAGATGCCCGTGGTAATGTGTAATGAGGCAGCAGAATATTTTCCACATTGGGAAGAGAGAGGGGGTATTGAACATTAGTAGGGAAAAAATATTAAAGCCCTGAACTTTCTTTGGCCCCAGATGACTGAAGAGCTATCAAGAGATCCCCAGAGTAGAGTAGAATAAGGATTTCCCCAAGTCAAGCTACAAAAAGGCCTCCTGGTTTGGAGTTTGTGATACAGCAGAACTGGATTCCGCCCCCTTCCTCTGAGCTCCTCAGAAAGCGCCGGTGTTACCCCTTTCTTCCATGACTAATAAATTCACACTCCGGAGCGCTTACACAGCACTTTCCACACATTCTGACCAGACTGGTTTATTTGCCTAATCGTCCAACCCATAACACATACAGCAACTGTTACTACAATCTTGGTCACTGAGAGAAACAAAGGAAGCCTAAGACACTACTTCCACTTCCAGCCTTGTGACGCATGCGCACAGTTGTCATCAGACGGCAGGACACGTGTGTGACGTCACAGTCAAACAGGGACTCATGGGTGTGCTTGGCCAGAAAAATTTCAGTTGTCTGTTTTCTAAAAATAGCAGTGCCTGTAATCCCTGCCCTTGGGGGTGGGGGGTGACAGCAAAAGGATCAGGGGTCAAGGCCACCATTGGTTAGATATTGAGTTCAAGGCCAGCCTTGGCTACATAGTTAGCTCAAAGCCATCTATTGAGTTTGAGGCCCACCTGAGCTATATGACACCCCATTTTAAAACAACGCATAAATAAAAACTAAAGCCAAAAGGTACATGGAAATTTTCTAGACATGCAAAGTGTGCTTAAAACTTAGTGAAAATCTTTCAGTAAGTAAGGTCCACTGTGTTGATAGACCAAAGGAAACTATGACATGGTTACTTAGTGAGACGGAGAAAAGTGTTTGGCAAACAGTACTAATTTGTGATTTCTTTAAAAAAAATGATAATAGAAAGATTTCTCGATTTGTCAGCGTGTGAAAACTCAGTGACTGTCATGTGTCAGCTGAAACATCGCACGCTCTATCTGTGAGCCTGCAGGCAAGTCTGCTTGTGTTACCACCCTGAGTCCCATCCAGTGCAGAGAAGACAGAAGGGAGAGGAAGATGGTCCAGTGGGTAGGTCACTGGCCGTGCAAGTACCAGGACCTGAGTTCAAATCCTCAGCACCTAAGTAAAAAGCTGGGTAGCCTAGAGCTTGCTGGATTCAGTAAGAGACCCTGTCTCAAGGAAAGAGATAGGGAAGGACACCTGACACCCTCCCCTGGTGGCCTCTGCACGGGTGCTCACGTGTGCGCATGCGTGAACACACACACACACACACACACACACACACACACACACACACACACACACACACTGGAGTGAGGGGAATAAAATAAAGATATAACAACAGTGGTTCTCAACATTCCTAGCAACCCTCTAACACAGTTCCGCATGTTGTGGTGACCCCCAACCATAAAACTATTTTCATTGCTACTTCATAACTGTAATTTTTTCTACTATCGTGAATCATACTGTAAACATCTGTGTTTTCTGATGGTCTTAGGTGACCTTTGCGAAAGGCTTGTTTAACTGCAAAGGGATTGCACAGTTTAAGAACTGCTGCAAAAAGTCTACCCAAACCTGTGTTAGACAAGAAGGTGAATTATCAGCCGCACAACCACAAAGGCAGTGTAGAAAATTCTGTTTCTCTACGTGAGCAACTGGAAACCACACAAAGAACACCACTTAAGATGGCGCCCCAACACACATGACATTTCGGGAGGAGGGCCGTTTTAAATAGATGTCAAGATCTTTCATTGAAAAGCTGAAGAAAGTTGATGACAGAAATCAGAGAATTGAGTCAGAGTGAAGCGGCATCCCAGGGTCTGGACTGGTCGCGTGGTATTATTCAGGGCTCGCATCTCTTCGAGTCGATCCTATAGATTTTACCCTAAACAAAAAGCCTAGGCATCTCTTTACCGGGATATAAATCAGCTGGTCTCAAAATGTCATTGAAAATGCCAGTTGTATAGATTGCAAAAATAACATTTAATAGAACAAGATTGGACCGGGTCCTTCCTCTGACTTAAAAATGTGCTCTGAGGTTATTATAACTATGGGTGTTGCTGTGAGAGAACAGGGGGGTCTGGAAATATGGAAGACAGGAGTGCTAAGCAGTCCAAGGAGAAATACAAAGAATTTTTGACAAGTCATAGAACCTGCGGATAATCGGACCTTTGTCTCTAACCTCACGCAAAAGCTCATTTTGGAAGAACTGTACACAAAGTGTGAAAGCCGCAGGCCACAGAAGCTTTAAAAGAAAATGCAGGGACCTATCTTCCTGTCCTCAGATTGGGCAAAGACTTCTTAAATAACAGGAAGCAAGAAAAATTAGATAAAACAATTGATAGGTCGAGGTTAACATTAAAAATCTTTAGATTTTCATTAAGAAAATGAAAGGGTTTAGCATGTAGATCAACCAGTGTAGCATAGATGATGCCCTGGGCTCCACCCTCAACACTTCAACTAGGTGTGGGTATGACATGTCCAAAAGCCCAGCACTGGGGATGTGCGGCAGGAGGATCATAAGTTCAAGGTCATCTTCAACTACATAGTAAGTTTAAAGCCAGCCTGGGCCACATGTGACCCTGTCTCAAATCATATACATTATATGTATCACATAAATATGCATACAAATCATAAACATACAGATACACACCAAACATATAAATATATATATACATGTATGTGTATATATGTGTGTACACATATATGTATACACATATATACATACACACATATTAAGCCACAAGTTAAGAGAAAAACATATGTAATATGTACGACCAACAAAATACCCCCATCTAGAACATGAAAAGACCTTCTATAATTCAACAATAGAATAACAACTCAAGAAAAAAATGACCAAATCACTTGACTGACATTAATTAATCAGCTCAGAAGAGGAGATCTATAAATAATCAATACCAATAGGAGATGCATGGATGATCAATATGAATGCTGTCATGGGCTGGGAATAAGGCCTAAGAGTACAGCCCTTGCCAAGCGTATGAAAAATCCTGGGTCCATCTCCAGTACCATAAAAAACAAATGAAAGCCCCTGGCCATGTGTTGAACTGAGAGGCTATGCATACCTGTTCTGATATCCAAAGCTGAAGATTAAGGATGGGGCCAGCAAGATGGCTCAGCGGGCAAGGGGCTCGCAACCAAGCCAGACCACCTGAGTTCTGAGTGCCATCCCTGGAACCCTACACGGGAAGGAAAGAACTGACTCCCACAAGTTGTCTTCTGACCCCCACATATGTGGCATGCATGGCCCACAGAAAATGAATAACCATGATACAGTGTTGTTTTAAAAAGACATTGAGAAAGACCTGCAGTCCAACAACTGGATTACCTGGCTAGAGTGTAAAATGATATCTTGAAGGCTTAAAATAGGACCGTCCTTAGAATGGTAAATGTATATTAACCCTACCATCTTCTGGGTATAAATTCCAAAAAAGAAATTGTGTGTGTGTGTGTGTGTGTGTGTGTGTGTGTGTGTGTGTGTGTGTGAGAGAGAGAGAGAGAGAGAGAGAGAGAGAGAGAGAGAGACAGACAGACAGACAGACAGACAGACACAGACACAGATACAGACACAGACACAGAGAGACAGAGAGAGACACAGAGAGAGGCAAAGACAGAGAAGTTACTATTCAAAAAGGATGATAGCTACTTGATTGACAACAGCACCAAACATTAACAGCCCTGCTCTTCTCCAATAAGACAGAGAATGAGTGAACTACAGTCTATCCATACACTGGAATATTATGGAGAAAGAGATCAAATAATCACTAACGTATAGAACAAAAGCAAGTCTCAAAAATGTGCTGATAAATGTCACCAAACATGGATGGACTGTCCCATCCCACCTTCAGGAAATTTGCCAACAGTCCCAACTCATCTAAAGTCCTGAATCTCAGAACAGAAGTACTCTGTGTCTGCATTTATCAAAACCAGTTTCTGGTCAGAACTGATCAAACCATGCTTAGGACTTCTGGATCATATTGAATGCAGTTCGTGCCTAAAAGGTGTTCGTCCTGCGAATAGTCTGAAATTACAAAGATGGTGGCTGCTTTGAATGACAAACTTTGGCACGTATGAGCACAAGAGAAGAAAAAGATTCCCCAGCTTGAGGCCTTCACAGTGGGGAGAGATCAGCACAGCCAAAATGGCAGAAAGTAAAGACTCCCTAGCCAGAGACTCTACAGCCCCAGTCAGAGCCTGCCCCAGTGCCCGTGTGGTGCTGTGAACTATTGCTGCCGAATCATACACTACAATTTTCTTTCTCAGAGCGGCTCATATTTATCATTCTGTGTGTCTCACTCGGCCAGATGCTCTAGCAGGGTTTGAGAGGGGGTGCAGGGGTTCAGGCTTCAGACCAGCTCCCAGGGTCATGTGGTTGGCAACGCTCAGTCCTTGGGCGTTCCTGGCCTCAAGGGCTCAGTTGCAGCTGATGAGTGCAGGCTAACCTCCGAGCCCACCAAGCAGGCTTCTGCGTTAAAACATTCACAACCCGACAATTGTATTTCCAAGACACAACAAAAAGGGTGTCCTCCAGGGGAACCAAGCTTTCCTTCAAAGGGGAGAAAAAAATGACTGATTCTGGGGCTAAAGATGATTGACAAATGGTCTAGGGACACAGGATTAGGTCACCCCAGATTCCACTTTGCACCAGGGCAGCAGTTTCATGACACTTTTAAAGTGACCGAACAAAGTGGCTCACACGTCAAGACATTTGAAGAAAAAAAATAAGTAGGAATATCATCAGCTAGGCAGTTACAGCAAATTGGGGACACCAGGTATAGGTGTCAGGTGCTGTCTGATGGCATTGTTGGCTTTGCAGTTGATAGAACCTAGGGGGTCTCTAAGTTAATATATACCAAAGTGGGGTTTCGTCTTTGGTTTTGTTTTGTTGTTTTTGACAGTCACAGGGATGTTAGGTCGGGCCAGGAAGTAGGCCAGTGATGGCTGTGAAGGGAGCTGAGGATGCATAAAATAAATTGTAATTAGACTCTGGACCTGCAACATTCTAACCTCTCTACAATCCGTGAGGTTCTAAGGATACTCAGGTTTGTAGAAGGTTCGATGGGAGAAGTTTCTCTCCTGGAACTTCGTAGGGATTTATTGCCGGAATCAGGCCAACCCAAGGCTTTCTCAGAGCACCTGATGAAAGGACAAAAGGAATATTAGTATTGTGTCCTTGTCCAGGAGCAGACTTGGCAAGGTCTATTCTGGGTCTGGGGTTAGTGTCTTGGAGGAGTCAACGCTGTTGTTTCTGGGGGTCTGACTCTTTCCCCTGGACTCTCTCCAAGGCAGCTGTGTCTGAAGTGTTCCATGCTCTCTTTGCCAACATCGACTTAGCTCTCTGCCGTCCTTCACCATTTCCCATTGCAAGCAGTATACAAGATATGCCATGCTTATTAAACCTGATTGGTATAAATCCATTAGTTTATGCAAGGTCTCTGGATCTCAACTGTTACTGTGTCTCCTTCTCATTCTCTTTACTGATAAACCCCCAGGTCTCCTCACTTGACCTCTCGTTGTTCAGGACCCCCTATTCCTGTCCGTTCGGATCAACTTATTGCAAGGTGAATCTGTGATCTTATATAATGTAACCACACAAGTATCACTCCAATGTGTTAACTATAGTCTGTTAATTAGGAACAAGCCACAGCGCTAGCCCACACCAATGGATGGGGACCACCCTAGTGCCTGAATGCAGCAGGTAGGAGATACTGGGTGATCTGACTGTCACAGCCCAAGTGGCAAGACGTCTCAGTTGCTCCACATCTGCTACATTCCAGCAACTGTTTAACACTCCCTACCCATTCTTTAACACTGGGGCTTTTTAATTGGTAAACAGTAATTGGTAGTAACAATAAAGGCAGCACTGGATACAACGTGATTATTTGATACCTGTATTGGGGCTGTCCCAATCTCATCAGGATACTAAGGTTTCCCTCAGACCTCCTAAGCATGGCTTTAGGTGGCTCTTGCTGCTTTCTATTTGGAAATGTGGTTCACCATTGCTAACTGGGATAGCCTTGCTGCTGTACAATACAGAAATGGCACAATACAGAAATTGCCTGTTGCTTGTAACTGTGTCTGTGGGGCTTCTATTGTGTTACTATTTGATCCAAATTGAAACAATCTCTCCTGGAAAGTTCCAGGCTTTCCAAGAACTCCTCTCCCAAGGTATAAAAACCTTAAGCTGTCCCCGGAGGTGGGGGGAGGAGACTCCGGCTGGATTGCCATAAACTGAGTATCTTGTAGCTTTTCTGAGTCCTTACCCATGCTGCAGTGCGCTTTCCAGTGACTCGGAGGGCTCTGAGTCACTCATGTTCCTATAGATAAATCCATCGCCCATGATCCTATAAGCCACCCCAATAGACTCACATGATTCACCAAATTAGACCGGGGGGGAGGGGATTATTTCTTTAGTCTGACATTAGTGCCCTGTCTGGAGCAAAAGGATACTTGTTCACAACTTTGCAGGAAAAGACACACATTAGCCAGTTGTCCCCACCCCCCCACCCTCCACCTCCCCGCTGCCAATTCTAATTCCCACCTCACCCACAGGCTTGGTAGCCACAATTTTCTTATTTCTATGCAGCCAATGCTTTTTGACTCTAATTTTGAGTCAGGTAAAAATCATTTCTCCAATTGGTTCGGTTTCCCGCAGGTAGAAACCAGCAGGTCTAGATTCATATCGGGCTTGTTTGGTGCCAAAGAGAACTTCTGTGTCTTTTGCCACCTGGCTGGCAGGTCTTCTAACATTTTGTGTGTGTGTGAGACGGGCTCTAATGTAGACTAGATTGAGAAATATACATCCGAGAGGCTGGAGAGATGGCTCTGCTGGTAAGATATTTGCTGGGTACTCATGTGGTCCTGAGTTTGATTTCAGTACCCAAGGAAAAGCTTGCTTCAATGCCACATCTTGCAATCCCAGAGCTGGGGAGGCAGAGGCATGAGTGAGGATCCTTGATGCTCCCTAAACAGCCAGTTTAACTGAGTTGGTGAGCTCCAGGCCAATAAGAGAAACTGTCTCCAATGAAGAGCTTGAAGGGGCTCAAGACCCCATATGAACAACAATGCCAAGCAACCAGAGCTTCCAGGGACTAAGCCACTACCCAAAGACTATACATGGACTGACCTTGGACTCTGACCTCATAGGTAGCATTGAATATCCTAGTAAGAGCACCAGTGGAAGGGGAAGCCCTGGGTCCTGCTAAGACTGAACGTGATTGTTGGGGGGGAGGGCGGCAATGGGGGGAGGATGGGGAGGGGAACACCCATAAAGAAGGGGAGGGGGAGGGATTAGGGGGATGTTGGCCCGTAAACCGGGAAAGGGAATAACACTCGAAATGTAAATAAGAAATACTCAAGTTAAAAAAAAATAAAATAAAAATAGTTTGCATTTAAAAAAAAAAAAGTAAAGAGTTCTCTGTGAGTTCAAGGCCAGCCTGCTTGACATCATAAGATCCTGTCTCAAAAAAGACAAAGCCAATTAAACAAACAAAACAAGAACAACAACAATAACAAAAACACCAACAAGAGGCAAGAAGAGAGACACCATCTAAGGAATGACTCCTAGGATTGGTCTCTTAGCTCCTCATACATGTAAGCATTTGTCATACATGCGGACTTGCCATGCATGTGCACACATGCACAAAACATACTTTCTTGAGTAATTTAAATGAAGATTTCATCCAACAAGCTGCAGAATTGTCTCGGGCAGCCGTGAAACCTTAAGACGAGGATATCCTTCTTATGCCACATCGCTAATAACAATGCCTCAGATTTTTGCATCGTCTAGCAGATCTCTCCACGGAGACGAATAGCCTTACCTGGAGGCCATGGTTATTATTGTTAGTTCATAAGGGAGCCGTGGCTTAAAATGTAAATTGCTCAGCAATAAACCAAATGCAGTGACATAATAATAAAAAGGCACATCGACTCCCTCAGAAACGCACATCTGTTCGGTGGAGCCGCCTGCCAGTCCAGCACAGCTGTTCCCGTTTAAAAACGAGAAATCTAAACATAATCCCTTACAGTGGAAAGTTGGGTAAGAACACAGTCCTGAAGTCTGGAAGTGGTTTGGCAATTACGGGTGGTTTATTTTGTGTATGATTCCTGCACAGCCCCCTGACCATGCAAATGGAAAGTAAGTAGTTGCCCAGCTCCCCGGAGGTATCCCTGTCCACGCAGTGTTGGCAACTCAGACCTTGCTGGGGCCATGCAGGGACTGCTGGACATTAGATGCTCGCTCCTCCCTCTGAATTCAGGAACATGGACATCTGCCAAGGCACACCCGTGCTTGCTGGACTGGAAGCTTTCAGCCTGCTGGTCCTATGTCATTTCTCTCTGGGATTCACAGCAAAAAGGCCTGAGCAGGAGCCAGGGAGCTGGCTCAGTGGGAAAATGAGTCCAGATCCCCAGAACTTGTGGGAAAGCCAGGTATAGTGGCACATGCCTGCTGTCCTAGCACTAGAGAGGACAAGATCCCAGGGGCTCACTGGCCAGTTAGCCTAGCTGAATCAGTGAGTTCCAGGTTCAGTGAAAGAGCCTGTCGATAGATAGATAGATAGATAGATAGATAGATAGATAGATAGATAGATAGACAGACAGACAGATAGGTGATAGATAGATAGATAGATAGATAGATAGATAGACAGACAGATGGACAGACAGATGATAGATACATACATACATAGAAAGATAGATTGATAGATAGGTAGATAGATAGATAGATAGATAGACAGACAGACAGATGGACAGACAGATAATAGATACATACATAGAAAGATAGATTGATAGATAGGTAGATAGATAGATAGACAGACAGACAGACAGGTGGACAGACAGATGATAGATACATACATACATAGAAAGATAGATAGATAGATGATAGATAGATAGATAGATAGATACATAGGTAGATAGATGATAGATACATACATACATAGAAAGATAGATGATAGATAGATAGATAGATGATAGATAGATAGATAATAGGTACATACACAGAAAGATAGATAGATAGATAGATAGATAGACAGACAGACAGATGATAGATACATAGATAGATACAAAGAAAGAAAGATATATAGACAGACAGATGATAGACACATAGATACAAAGAAAGAAAGAAAGAAAGAAAGAAAGAAAGATAGATAGATAGATAGATAGATAGATAGATAGATAGAGTGGAGGGGCAGGACAGATGGTGGTTAGAAGCACCCACATATAATGGCTCACAACCACCCCTAACTTCAGTTTCAGGGGATGCGATGCCCTCTTCTGGCCTTTGTAGGTCTTGCTTGTACATAGTGCATATATATCTCTACAGGCCAAAGAGTCACAAAATGAGACAAATAAGTCTTGAAAAAATGAGATGGAGAATGATTGAGGCAAATGCTTCCACATGGACATGGACATTCAGGCAACACACACACACACACACACACACACACACACACACCATACACATACACACACACACACACCATTACATTGTTTTGCAGGCTTAAAAGAAACAAAGAAAGAAACCCAGGCTGAATCAGAAGCAATGCCACTTGTCCTTGGTGTCCACGTAAACCGATAGAAGTTGGACCCTGCAGGGACTTGGTGCAAAGTCTCGTGATATCCAGTTGTATAGCAGGACACTGGTGTGTGTTGGGGGTGGGGAATACCACGGTGGTATTCCCTCCTTATAGTCTGTAAGTGCTTCTTCCTCTCGGTTCTTCGGGGATCCTTCTGTTTGAGTCTGTCTGACCTTCAACTCTGCTCCATCTTCCAGGGTGAACCAGGCCATGGAAAAGTATGAGGAAGGCAAGAGGCAGTGGTGTAGAGAGCACCCAGGCATAAGGCGAGGTCTTGCTGTTTCTTTGCTCCATGATCCTCAGTTATGGATTCAGACACACACACACACACACACACACACACACACACACACACACACACACACACACACAGTCATATTCTGTCTTAGTTACTTCTCCTGCTCCTTGTCTGATGCCCAGTGGAAGCAACTGAAGGGAGGAGGGTTTCTTTAGACTCACCTATTGGGGAGCACAGTCCATCATGGTGGGGAAGGCATGGCAGCAGGAATGTGAGGCAGTCGGTCACATCGCATCTGCAGTCAGGAAGCGGAGACAGATGGATGCTAGTGCTCAGCTTGTTTTCTCCTTTCTGTTCAGTCCAGGACCCCAGCCTAGGGGATGGTGCTGCCAACAGTCAGCACTCACCCCAGCTAACCTCATCCAGAAACTCCCTCACAGTCATGATCTGAAGCTGGTTTTATAGCTCTTGTCAATTTTGCAACCAGTATCAACTGCCATTCCATCAGCAATGGGAGGTGTAGTAAGCACCAATTCCTAGCACTGCACGTGCCGATGCACGAGGAGGTCAGAGAATAGGATTGGGTGTGGTCTTTCAGGAGTAGACTACTCTTCATTCTCTCACCTTGCCCAGAACTTCTCCATGAGGCTGTGCTGGATGACCTGTAGGCTCTGGGGATCTACCTGTGTCCACTTCCCCAGTGCTGAGATTACAGGTATGTGGTGCTGAGCCTGGCATTATCACATGGATTCGAGGGCCCAAACTTAAATCCTCATGTCTGCTCAGAGGCACGCTTCCTACTGATCCCTCCACCCTGTCCTGTATGAGATGTTTTTAGTATAGCAAGAAGTTTCACGAGTTCACAACCCCATATGCTCCCAGAGAACTCCTTTTAAAGGGGGATTAGAGGGGCTGGAGAGATGGCTCAGTGGTAAGGAGCACTTGATGCTCTTCCAGAGGAACTGAGTTCAGTTCCCAGCAACCACGTCAGGTGGCTCACACCCATCCATAACTCTCGTGACAAGGGGTCCCGCACCTCTGTCCTCTGCAGGCCTCTTCACTTACGTGGGTGTACACCTCACATGACCAGATGCACAATGTATTTTTGGTCCCCATCTCATCTCCATCCCCCTCCCTTTTGAGTTCGTATTTCAGTGGTTCCTGTGGAGCAGGGGCTTCTGGGAAATGGAATACACCACCGGACTTACGTTTGCTTCCCACCACTTTCTGGAGGTGGAATGTATTTCACCCCCAGATGTTTCTCTCCCTCACAGCCCCAGAAAAAAAGCCAGAGACACGCATTATCTAGACCCAAGTGTAGCATCCTCAGGCTGTTCCTCTGAGCAAAGGCTCTGTATGAGCACTGACTAGGGCTGGGTAATCTGCCACTGTGGTCCGGGTGGCAGAACTATGGAAAACTGAATGTTGCTTCTTTAATTTCCTCCTCAGCACCCGAGTCATTAACTTCAGCAGCTACCTAAGTGCTCCTGTGACTGTATTTATCTTAAAGGGGGTGCATGGCTTACAGTTTAAAAGGTAGAGTCCCAGAAGGAGAACCCTGCAGAGAGAAATCCACTCAGCTACCCTAGAAGGGTCCTTGTAACACTTTCCAGAACTGTGGGTACCCACTGCACATGAAGAATGATACAGGGAAGAGAGGTTTTGGATGTGTGCTGACTAGTTTCATATCAACTTGACAAGCTAGAGTTATCAAAGGAGGGAAACTCAATTGAGAAAAATGGACTCCAAAAGACCCCGCTGAAAGGCTCTTTCTTAATTAGTGATTGATACGGGAGGGCCCCAGCCCATTGTGGGTGGTGCCCATCACTGGGCTGGTGGTCATAGGTCCTATAAGAAAGCAGGTTAAGCAAGCCATGGAGAGCAAGCCAGGAACAAGCCACGAAGCAGCACCCCTCCATGGCCTCTGCATCAGCTCCCGCCTCCAGGTTCCTACCCGGTTCGAGTTTCTGTCTTACTCCTTCAACGATGAACAGTGGTTTAGAAATCTAAGCCAAAAAACCCCACCCCCAACTTGCTTTTGGTCCAGGTCCATCACAGCAATGCTAACCCGAACGAGGACAGAAGCCGACAAGGATTTGAGACCCATCTCAGAGGAGAAAGTGGTTGATCCACAAGCATGAGGAACTGGATTTAGATCTCCAGAACCCACAGAAAAGCTAGGCTTGGTGGCACGTCCCCCCAATACTACGGTGAAGGAAGAGACAGAGGAGCGGTGGGGCTCATTAAACAGCTAGGCTAGCCAAAGGGCTTCAAGCCCCGTCTCCAAATACAAGGTGTAGAGCAACAGAAGAGGCAAGCTAATGTCAACCTCCATGGGAACGCACACATGCACACCTATGTGTACATCACACACAATAAAAAATTAATAAGTAAATCAATAAAAGAAGGAGGCTAGAGAGATGGCCCCAGGGCTAAGTGTGCTTACAGAGGATGAGGCTCTGTTCTCAGTCCTCACACGGAGGCTCACGACCACTTGTAACTCCAGCTCCAGGGGACCTAGCACCCTTCGTTGGCCTCCACTGACCCAGGCATGCATGTGGTACACACACACACCTTCAATCAAACACGTTCACAAACATAAAATAAAAATAAATATTCTGATAAATAGAGGAAAGAAACCAACGTAGAAAGAATAGAGAGAAGGAAAAAAATGGGTTGACTTTGTCCCAAGGTTAAGCTGGGTTCTAAATTTCGAACTGCCTGTGATGATGGACGCCTTCACAGTCTCCGCTCTCACGGATCCTAAGACACCGACTACATCTTAATCCCACAGTCTTTAAGTGCCTTGTGTGACAGAAAGCCCGATCTCGGCTGTAGATCAGCTCACCCCACTACAGCTGAGATGAATTTGAAGTTAAACTTGGTGCTGGGAGACTACTTGGCAGGATATTAAAAGATAATAAATTGGAGAGTTTGGGGACTTTGTCACTACCCCCAAATCACCTCAATGCCAGAGAAACTCAAATCCTGAAAGGAAGTGGTTTGTGGTACTACTTTATAGTTTAGGAAACCCAAGAGGAGATGAAGAGACCCTCTTTGCCTCGGTGGGTCTCATCTGCACCAGTAAGGATTGACTTCCTCAAAATACATTATATACTGGGAAGACTCAGAGGTCCAGTCTTGCCCTCCAAATAAGACTGCATTCTAAAAAAGAGAAACACAGACACACACACACACACAACCAACACACACACACACACAGACACACACACACACACACACACACACACACACACACACATACACACACACACACACACACACACACACACACACACACACACACACACACACCAACACACACACACACACAGACAGAGAGAGAGAGAAAGAGAGACAGAGAGAGAGAGAGAGAGAAAAAGAGAGAAAGAATGACACAGACACACACCACACACACACACACACACACAAAAACACACACAAACACACAGACACAAAGAGCAGGAGGATTTCTCTGGGAGGAAGGCACGTGCCTCATGAAAGATGCAATTGGTGTTTCTCGAAGGCAGTGGGCCTGAAATACGCAGAAATGAAAGCTTTTGTAAACGCAGTTAGATTTTAAATGCACGAGAGGAGCCAACTGTTTAAAGGAAACTGGCAGAGAACTGCTCTCCCTCAATCAAATAAAAAACCAGTTAGCAATGAGAATAAGCACCGTCTCTTTTATCGAACTTATTAGCATCAGTTTTCATTTGGGTCGATTTGGGGATCCTAAAAATGAATACAGCGGACCTTTCTACATTCTTAACTTTGGGAAAACAAACGACAAGTTTCTCTCTGAGATTGTTAGGTATCTGTTGTGTGTTTCATCGGGACCATCAACGCTGGTCCTAGAATTCTGCATAAGTTCTAGAACTGCTGAATGATGATGGAGGTCTCACCACCATCAATAAATGACTTAATTTTAAGAATAGGCTGAGGAGATGGGGTAGTTGGTAAAGTGCTTGCCTTACAAGCACAAACATCCGTCTGATCCCCAAACTATGTTCGTCTCTGTGTGTGTGTGTGTGTGTGTGTGTGTGTGTGTGTGTGTGTGTGTGTGTGTGTATTATTATTAGTGGTGGTGGTGGTAGTGCTAGTGGTAGTAGTTGTAGTAGTAGTAGCCGCTCAGGCTAGTAACCTTGGTGCTGGGGAAGCAAAATCAGGTGGATCCCCAAGGCACCCTGGCCAGTCAGCTTAGCTGAATCAAACTGGCAAACTCAAGGCAAAAGCAAGATTTGCCGCCTCAAAACAAAAGCAAAAATAAAACACAAGGAAAAGCAAAAATACCAGCCAAGGCTTTCCTCTGGCTTCCACACATGCATGCGTGCATGTGTGTGCACGTGCACATGCACACACAGGTGCACACACACATCGTATACCACATGCACACACAGCACATACCTGTGCACATAGTGTACATGCATGCACATACAGTATACACATTTTCACACATAGTGTGCATGCATGCGCACACATACATACAGGGTACATATGTGCAGACAGCATATGTACACACAGAGCACATACAATGTACACACATGTGGTATACACACATGCACATATATACACACTTCTGGTATACACATGCATGTACACACAGTGTCTAGTGAATACACATATAAGCACACACACACACACACAATGTATCTAAATGTTCCTTTAACCACAATATTGTGATAGATTGTGTTAATTCCGTTGTCTTAGCATCTTTGGAAATTGCTCATCCAGATATAGTAATCATGGTGACTCTCAGGCTGGGCTTCTCATTCTTGCTGGGGCAAGGTATTCTGGGATACGAGGGCTTTCCTGAGCACTATGGGCCATTTAGCAGCATCATAGCTCAACTCATTGGATGCCAGTGACACCTGTCCCCAGTTGTGACAAATGTTTACACAGGTATGTGTGCTTGGAAGAGGAGGTAAACTAGCCCCGAGGCTCTGAGGCTACATACCATTCACGCAGTTAACACTCACTTTCTTAGACAGCCCTGTGCCATCCTCCCAAAACAAGGTGAGCTTGTGAGTGGGATCTCCCTCTGCGTTTATTGTCCATTGTGCCACAAGCAGCAGGGAAACCAATGGCTAGTCATAATTTAGTAATAAGCACGTGTCACTGGCCAGACACTGAGGGCTGAGGAAGAAGAGTGAGGACCTTTCCCTTAGGAAGATGAGAGCTCCTGAGGAGAGGCAGCTGAGACAGACAAGCATATGAACAATAAAGCATGAAACACATCTCTGAGCTGGAGAGATGGCTCAGTGGTTAAGAGCACTGACTGCTCTTCCAGAAGTCCTGAGTTCAATTCCCAGCAACCACATGGTGGCTCAAAACCACCTGTAATGGAATCCTGGTGCCTTCTTCTGGTGTGTCTGAAGACAGGAACACTGTACTCATATAATACAATAAATATAATAATAATAATAATATATATATATATTATATATATATATACATATATATATATATATATCCTAGTGCTGGGGTTCCAGGTGCACACCACAGCACCCAGCTCTATGTGAATATTAGGGTCAGGTTGTCAGGCTTGCGTGTCAAGAACTCTACTCACTGAGATATCTCCCCAGCTTCCCTTCTTCCTTTTCATCCAATGGGAGCCCTCCATGCATTGCCTGAGGCCCCATCCCATTGGTCAACCTAGCTTCTTTATAGCTTGCACTGACTCAAAGTTTATTCCCAACCAGAAATGTCCACATTGATATACTTAGAAATAAAGTCTAACCAGATAGATGTCTGGGCGTCCCCCTGCCCTGGAAAGTTGATATGCAGAATTAACAAAGCCCATCTAGTAACCCAAGCAAAACCCACCTGGTGTAAGTGTTCCTTTTTTTTGAATTCAGGGCCCGGTGCATGCTAAACACATGGCGTACCCTGAGTCACGCCGACAACCTGGTCCTTACTTTTGGGCTTCATTTGCTTTTTTCTCAAGTGCCTGTGATGTTATCATGACCAATAAGAGACAAATTGAAAATGGTGCTGAATTCATAACAACTTACTTCTCCTCCTCCTTTCCTCCTCCTCCTCTCCTCCTCCTCCTCTTCCTCCTCCTCCTCCTCCTCCTCCTCCTCTTCCTCCTCCTCCTCCTCCTCTTCTCCCTTCTTTCTCCTCC
Organism: Rattus rattus; assembly: GCF_011064425.1. Lineage (NCBI taxonomy): Eukaryota > Metazoa > Chordata > Mammalia > Rodentia > Muridae > Rattus > Rattus rattus. Next base: position 15,498,509 of record NC_046154.1, read on the forward strand.
TCCTCCCCTTTCTTTATTTTCTCAGTCAGCAAACACTCAAGTACAAGTGCTTTGGGAAAGTCTAGAGGCTGCTAACGACAGACTTGCAACAGAGATTGTTGCTTGAGGCAGGCTGACAGCCCACCCCCAGCCATGCCCAAGAGAGGCTCTTGTGGTTAGAGATCACCTACAGTCAGACTGGACTTTTCGTTCTTTGAAACCGTGTGGCCCAGATTTGATGGACGTGATCACCCCCGCCTCTCAGATCGTTACATTGATCGATCTCTCCACGAGCCTCTTTTCAGGACACATTCAGCCCGCGTCCTCATGTTTTAGGTGTGTGATTTGGTTTCAACCTCGTGTAGCAAGGAGTGCAAATGGTACTTAATTGCCAGGTGGTATGAGCTACCCTCTTGGGCAGCCTGTAGACTCGAGCGGGAACTCACATCATAAAAAAAAGATCTGACATTAGAGGGAAAAGCCCTCCCTCCCAAGGTACTTTCCAAAAGCTCCTTCATCCCGTTCCTCCAAACTGTGAGGCACACCAGTGGAGTTACTAACGAGTTCAAAGCCGGATTGCGCTGTCATTGGTGGAAACGGGAGCTTGTTATTTAGTACAAGGGATATAAGACCAGGGTTCTCACCACAGGAGATGGTAATTGTCAAGGCAAATGACTTGGCTAAGAAATCTAAGCCCCGTTTCCCTAACAGTCGTGGTATCTGAGACTTGAGCCCCACCTCCTCTCCAAATGCTTCTGTGCTGGCCAATACCATGTCCAGCCAATGGCTTGAAGATGCTGGTTGCCTGCGGCCCAGGATGAGCCAAGCTCCATCCTCTTCCTGGAGGGTGTGTGTGTGTGTGTGTGTGTGTGTGTGTGTGTGTGTGTGTGTGTGTCTGTGTCTGTGTCTGTGTCTGTGTGTGTGTAGTCTTTATATGTACCTCTCTCTCTCTCTCTCTCTCTCTCTCTCTCTCTCTCTCTCTCTCTCTCTCTCTGTGTGTGTGTGTATGTGTAGTGTTTAATGTACATCTGTGTGTGTGTAGTCTTTATATGTATCTCTCTGTGTGTGTATGTGTAGTCTTTATATGTACATCTCTGTGTGTGTGTAGTCTTTATATGTACATCTCTGTGTGTGTGTGTAGTCTTTATATGTACATCTCTCTGTGTGTGTAGTCTTTATATGTACATCTCTGTGTGTGTGTAGTCTTTATATGTACATCTCTCTGTGTGTGTAGTCTTTATATGTATCTCTCTCTGTGTGTATGTGTAGTCTTTATATGTACATCTGTGTGTGCGTGTGTGTGTGTGCGTGTGTGTGTGTGTGTGTGTAGTCTTTATATGTACATCTGTGTGTGTGCGTGTGTATAGTCTTTATATGTATATCTGTTTGTGTGTGTGGGTGGATGGGTGGTGTGGTATGTGTGTGAGTGTGTGTACATGTGTACGTGTGCATGTATGTTGTAGAATGAGCATTAAAGCATTAATGAGCCTGTCATGAGTTCTGAGGTGCTTCACCCAAGATGCAGGTTGAGAGCTGATACAGAGGCAAGGAAGAGTCTGTCAGGAAACAGATGAGACGTCTCATAAACGTCAGGCTCAGAGTTGAGGAACACAGGTCCAGGTGGCCTGCAGCTTCAAGGCTCGGTGTGAATGGACTGTGTATCACAGAGAACTGAGTCTGTACGTGAGCCGGAGCCCAGGGGCCGGGCTAAAAGTCCTTCGCCATGGATCACTTCCTGGACAAGGTTCATGAGGAACAGCCAGGTGAAGAGCTTAGTGCGAGCTGTCTCTGCCACACCTGTTATAGAGAGTGACTCCTTTACCAGTCCTGGCGTGCGTGCATGTAGGGGGACACCACGTCACTTGCTGTACTTGTGTGTTAGGCAAGCCTGTGGTCCTGGTTTTCATGGTAGGTTTGATCCATCCACCTGTTCTCCATGTCTTCCCGATTTGATCTGACAAGTCATAGGTGGCAGTGTCTTATTTGCATAAGCAGGCTTGGTTTTATTTTTCTCTTTGTTTCATTCTTTCTCCAGTCTTTTTTTTTTTTAAACTAGTCTGTGCCTCCTGATTTGTGCTAGACAGATGGCCATGGCTTGTGTGTGCAAGCAAGATGTAGATCCATCCTGCTTCGAAATGGAGGACACTGACACCTTACATAGTTTAAATAGAGTGGATTCATTCAGAGCAGGGACGGGGCAGGGGGCTTCTGTTCTACCCAACGGGGAACAACTCAGAACTGGTCGTGGGCTCATCTCCACCATGACACAGGGAGCAACATGGAGAGGTGTCTGTGGCCATGCTAGTCCTACACATGACCCTTGGATTGTATGCTGTGGAATCTTGGGTAAAACCCATGACCGTTCCAAAGCGCATGCCCTGGTTCAATGGCGTAGCACAGACGAGACACCTGCAGAGTGCTAGATGAATAAAACCGTGGAGGACAGAACATTTACGCCTGGGTGCGTAGCCACCATCCCGAGGCACAGCAAGATTTCCCTTTCAACTCCCACAGTTCACACGCGGCGCAGATTCTTCCAGACTGCGGGATTCGTTCGCTAGGGCACGGCCCCAAACAGCACTCGTCGAGTGTCAGGGGCCTTCCTGGGAACCAGACGTTCGCGTCATCTGTTGTGCTAGAAAGGAATAGCTTCTTGCATAACCACCGAAGAGAAGGAGCAAGCAACTCCCGCTCACGAGTCCCTTCTCAGTGAAAGAAGCCAGAGCGTTGGGTGGAGGAGTTTAAATAGAGTGCTTTCTGAGACGGCTGGAAGCTGTGTGGTCTGAAGAAACAGCACCGGCAGGAAGCCACCTACTACATATGTCCTTGGAACCTGCCATTGGTGTCACTTGACTATCACTTGAGCATTGTCTGTCTAGCAGGTGTGAGAGGGTTGCCTTGAAGCAATGGGGGGCATGGGGTGGGCACAAGGGGCCACGTCAAAAGCCCATGAACGATGAAAACAATTGACCTATTCCCCTCTGGCTCAAGAGAGATGCTCTCCATGGCAACTGTGACTCTCAAGGTTAAGCAGTAACTTCCCCATGGTGGAGACCAGCCCTTGCAGACCCCTACTATGAGGTACTCACCTGGGGTGCTGGATTGATCTCTAGGGCAAGAGGGCAAGTCATACATGTCAGGTCTTCAGTGGCATCCCCAACCTCTACCATCCTGGTACCAGCAGCTTCCCTATTCCCGAATGGGACGACTAAGAATGTCTTCAGATGCTATCAAGTGTCCTCCATCACTGCCTCATGCATCCATCCACTTAATGAATATTCAGTGAGTCTCTTACATGTGATAGCCACTGGTGCTTCAACAATAGACAGGGGACACTGTGATGGCTCACCTAGGAGACAAGCCTCAGGGAATGCCTCTGAGTGATTACCTGGATTAGACTAATTGAGGTGGGAAGGTAGCACCTATTCCATACACTAGAGTCCTGGACCACTTAAAAGGAGAAAAGCATTCGATTCCCTCTGCTTCTAGGCTGTGGATGCCGCGCAACCAGCCTCCTCATGCTCATGCTGGCGTGCTTCCCCCACTATGGTGGACTGTACCCTAGAACCGTGAGCCCAAATAAAACCTTTCTCCCCTGAGTTGCCCTTGTCAGGACATTTTCCCACAGCAACAGAAAGCTAACACACCCTGTTTGGGGTTCTGATGGTAGCACTGAATAATAATAAATAATAATAATAATAAATAGTAATAATAACTGAACAAACCAATGAGGAAGATGGTTGTGTAATTTCCTCTCATGAAGGACCGTGCATTTCATGTACAGAATTATCACTAATGCGAATAAACTTCAATTACTTAATTCTCACCATCAACATTAATTTGAACGCACCTATAATCAAATGATTTTTTTCTTCCTTGAAAGAAAAAGGAGACAGGCATAAGGCATATTTTTAAAAAGTAGATGCATTCTAAAATATATTGCAAATAAATTTAAATGTGTTTTTCCCAGTTGCCAGAACAGTATCTGCTATATATAAATAAATGGTAGTAAGTTCTGATTTATGTCACTCACAGATTGCGGTGATTTGAACGAAAATGGCTTCCACAGGCCCATTGGGAGCAGCAATATTAAGTGCTGTGAGATTGTTGGAGCGGGTGTGGCCGTGTTGGAGTGGGTGTGGCCGTGTTGGAGTGGGTGTGGCCCTGTGTTGGAGTGGGTGTGACCTTGTTGGGGTGGGTGTGGTCGTGTTGGAGTGGGCGTGACCTTGGTGGGGTGGGTGTGGCCGTGTTGGAGTGGGTGTGGCCTTGTTGGGGTGGGTGTGGTCTGTTGGAGGAAACATGACTCTGGGGGTAGGCTTTGGGATCTCAGATGCTTAAGCCAGGCCCAGTGCCTCACTTTCTTCCTGCTGCCTGCCTGTCTGGGTGTAGAACTCTCAGCTACCTCTCCAGCACCATGTCTGCCTGTTTGCCACCACGCTTCCTGCCTGACAGATGTCTCTTCATGGCAATAAAAACCCTGAGATACAGATCAAGCAGCTACTGAGTTCGGCATTGATCAGGTCATGGAGATGAAGCATTGAATGACATAAACAAGAGCCTCCTTTCCATGTGAGGCTTGCAGTCCAGTGGGAAAGGCAAAACACAAGGTTGGAGATGGGGCTCAGTGGGCACAGTGCTTGCCTACTGTGAAAGAAGCCTTGGGTTCAATCCCCAGCACCACACAAACCAGCGGTGGTGACACACACCTGTCATACATACCAGCACTCATGAAGTGCAGGCAGGAATTCTGACCCATCATCAGTTTTGGGACAGCCTGGGCTACACAAGTTCCTGTATGGAAAAAGAAATGAAGCAGAAGGTGAGATAAATAAGTAATGTGACTCATAGTAAACTTTTTAAGAAAAAGATATCTTTAAGAAGGGGGGTTCTAAGAGTTTGTGGGAGCTGAGATGCTCTAAGGAGGGCTGGCTGTCTCCACCAGGAGGTGGCATTTGAACGAAACTATACAGGAGATGAGGGGATGATCCACATCAGATGCTGCAGAAGCAGCTGCAGAGGGAACCGTGGCTGTAGACCTAGAGGGCAGGGCACGCACGTTCACATGAAGTTGTGGAGTCCAACTCGAACATGTGATATCTTCCTGTATAAGTCTTATTCTCACAGAATCATGGATTCTGGGTAACTTAGAACATATAGGAATCTTCCAGCCCACAGTTCCAGAGGCTTGGAGGTCAAGGATCCAGGCACTGCCATCCAGGGGGAATCTCCTTACCACATCATCCCAGGGGAGGCAGAAGGGCAAAGTGGCCCACGAGGGCTGAATGTTCATTTCACTCTCAAGGGTGGAAGCCCTCTGACCTTTCTGGCTTTCACAGGTCCCCCCTCCTTCTCCCGCCACAGTGAACACTCGCTATCAACATAGATCATGAGGAAGACACATCAAAGCATGACACACGGTGAGGGGATAAGACACTGCAAGGATGCTGGACTTGACCCTGAGATGGGGACCCTCAGCAATCCTATGTGAGGGATAGAGTCCCACAGGATGTTCAATGCGTGTGCACATATTGGGGTAAGGAACTAGAGCCTTGGAATTCAGGAAAGCTGGTAGAAGCCCTGATCTTTAATCTATTCTGCCACCTAGGCACAGCAGCTTGCGCACATACCTAAGGAGACCAGAGGAGGACATCAGGGTCATTTCTCAGGAGCTGTCCCTATTGAGACAGAGTCTCTCACTAGGACCTAAAAGCTCACCAATCAGCTAAAACTGGCCCAGCCCCCAGCTTCTGCCTGTATCTGTACCTGCCTTCCCAGCACTAAAATCTCACATGGGTCTTAGGGATTTGAACACAGGAGGTCCTCATGACAAGTGCATTAACAAGATGGCCATCCCCTCGGCTTCTCAGTGACCATTGAGACATCCTCCAGCATCCAACTCCAAACACTGGCACCCCTGCTCATGTCTCTGCTTACAGAGCCCACTCCTTGGCAAGCTCCCATCATCTTGTATATTCAGAATCTTCTGGACTCTCATAAGTACCTGCTGAAGCTCACCTCTGAGATATCTCACCTCAACTCCTGGGACTGTCCCCAGCCTGCTCCCTCAGCTAACAGTCCCTTCCTCTTGGCGACCTGTCCCTCCTCTCCTACCCACCTCTGATATGTCAGTAAGTATACTGGTTCCCTTCACAGCGATAACCTGAAAATCAGTTTGGAAAGGAGGATCCCCCAGAATTCCATCCTCCAAGTCATCAGTGGTGGTCACCTCGTGGTGACCTCAGATTTGTCTACTTGCTTCTTTCTTTGTCCTGGGCTGGGCTCTTCAGTCAGATCCTTGTTTGTCTTCCTACCACTTGAGTACAACAAACCATCTCATGAACACACACACACACGGGGGTGAGGGAGAGGGAGAGGGGGAGAATGACCAAGGAGCAACAGAAGAACAGAAGGTAGAGGCAGGACCCAAGGACCCAGCTCTCCTGGACTTCACAGCCCTGCCCCACATCAACTCCAGATGTGTACTAGCAGGTGTAGAGAACAGAATCACCATGCACTACTCCATTGTCCCAGCACACTGTGGAGCCCATACTCCAACAGCCGTGACTCTACTCATCTGCATGTGTCCCATGCAAACCTCAGGTGCTACCAAAAGAGCTGGCCTCTGAGAGGGGGTGTAGGCTCTTCTTTGGTGCCTGGGAGTCAAGCCCCTATAAAAGGTCATCTCATGGTGGCTCTGGCAAGCCTGCCATGAAGACATACTGTCTCTTCCCTCTAGAGATGTGGCAGTTCTATGGTTCACACTGGATCCTCATGAGACGAAGGTTGCCAGCCCCTCAACCTTGGTCCTTCTGCCCCTGAGACCTATAAGCAGTGCCTTTCTGTTCTTTATAAACTGCCCACTCTGAGGTCATCTGTTACAGCCGTGTGTGTGGACTAGACGGGTTCCTTTAAGTTCATGAAAGATGTGATGACGTTGTCTCTGCAGTTTTCCTTAGACAATGGCTATAAATATTACCAAAAGCTTCTGGGGCCCAAGCTTGCCCCATTGAGAATTACTAGTCTAACACAGCTGAACTACAGAAAACCTCAGTTTCTGTATGAAAAAGATATGGCGATGTGGCCTGTTGCAGGTGACACAGGGCTAGCTGATGTAGATGCAGGAGTGACATGTGGCACCCTCCCCACTCTCTGAATTTTAGCATTGACGGACAGATGTTTTTCCAAAGCCTCTCAAGATCCCATAGCTACCATTCAATCGGGGTGAACCACTGCTTATAAAAAGTCACAGAAATTACACCCGTACACTCCCCAGATGAAGGGAAGGTTTTAAAATTTTAAAAGCAATTGGGAAGCCCTTTAAATGGATGCAAATTGTACTGGGAGAATTAGTGGTTTGCTGTGACGATTTAGTGATCAAAGGTAGGCAGCCCCGACTGGCGTTTATCTTTTAACTAAGCAATTGCTTCAAATTTTTGATGGATTCCCCTCCCCAACCTACCCCTTCCCCAACACACAAGAGATGCTGGTTTCATATGGTGAGGACCTCCCTGTGCAGGGGCATAGGACAGGAGTGGGTTCAGAGACCACATCAATGAAAGGATTCTTGCTGACTTCCTGCTCACAGGGTGTGAGAGCCTGGAGGAATATTAAGAGCAACAGGTACCCCTGGGCTGTGGAGATGGCTCAGTCTGTAATGTGCTTGCCCAGCCATCCTGAGGACCTGAGTTGAGATCCCCAGCACCTATGTGAAAAGGCAGGTGTGACGGCTCATGTCTATGACCCTCTCATTGATGATGTGGAGACGAGAGGATCCCTGGAGCTGGCTGATCGGCTCATAAAGCCAAAATGATGGACTCCAGGCTCAGGGGAAGACTCTGACTCGAAAGAGAAGGTAGAGAATGATCAAGGAAGACCTCTGGCTTTTTCACACACACACACACACACACACACACACACACACACACACACACACACACCCCAAATGGCACCTGCTCTTACATCCTGGGGACCCTGTTTTATCCGCAGATTTGGAAGACAATTTGCTTTTCGGTATTCATCTGGCCAAGACTATTTCGAGTTTATAACAAACAGCAGGGGAATCTGGGATGGGGTAGGAGCAGCCACCTGCCCAGCTACGGAAAGGAACAGAAGAATTTGTCAAAATACAAGTCTACGCTGCACGATAACAAATGCCGCCGTTTGGTGGCACTTCTATCATTTTTATAAACCTCTCAACATTATCTTATAGGATCCTCACAGCCCTCCTGGAAAGGGGGTTACTTGCTAACACCTCTTTTTAGACAGCGTTAGGCCAGTCTCCACCTGTTGTGGGTCCTCACTAAACATACCACAATGCTTCTAGAGGTTCGTCTAATGGTTTCTAGCCAGCTGGGGCTCAGATCGGGCAAAGTCTCCATCGTCCTGCCCTTATGGCTTGGACAATGAGGATCCCCCAGACGCTAGTGAGATGCCCTTTCCCCAAGGCCTCACCTCTAACACCACTTTCACGGTGTGAAAATCCCGCAGTGTTGGCAGGGTCCTCCTAGCAGACTCATCCCGTTAGCACGTGAGAGTTTTCCAAACTATTTTGACAGATGAAATTGTAGATAATTAGCTTGGCTCCGCCAGCTTGAAATTACGGAGGATGATTTCCGTGTCTGCGTACTTGCGTTTCTGAGAAATAATCTAAAATTGAGGAACAGGCCAGCATTATCCTCATCTTACCCCTCCAACGTATCCTTACACGTGTGGAAGAAAACTCTGGTCATTAACGTCCACGACAAAGGCAGGGGAACTATGCCCCTCCATTAAAACTAGGCAGCCGGGATCTGCCCCGGGGAGTAAGATTGAAAATTATCCTGGCTTACACGCCCCGGCATAAGCCCGTCAGAATGTGACGTGAGAATCCAGCTGCTGCTCAGGCCTCAACACCTGCAGTCCCCTCCTGCAGACAGCACAGGCACAGACACTGTCCCAGCCCACAGGCCCTGCTAGGGGCCCTCACCTGGAAAGTGAATTTGCTTCAAAGCAATTATTGGTGGCCGTCCACCCAGCTCTTCGCCTGCTTCCTTGCCTCTTACATGGGGGTGCTCCCTACATGGGCATCAGAGAGTCTGATACAGTTGGTTGTGTAGCCCCAACCTCAGAAAACTATGCAAACAAACCCTGCTTCTGCCTAATGGGCCCTCATCGCTCTCCCAGCCAGAGCCCCTGCTGCGCTACCTGGTACTAGAGAGCCCAATTTCCACCAAGCTGTTGTCTGTCTGTCCATCTGACTGGATGGCTGACTCTTGGCTTGTTAATAACTCTTAATGATAATAACTCTTGTTAATAACTCTTCTGATGAACTCCCTACCCCAAGCCGTCCATCTCAGCATCCTTCTTGAAGCCCCGTCTGAGATCTCCCACAGCCATCGCTGCAGACGGATTGCAACTTCTCAGCTCTGTGAATTCCTTTTGACTCCGAACCAGATCGGCATCAGTAACCGATCGGTAACCAGAAAGTTATCGATAAAGAGTCTGGGGACAGCCCTGTCTGCATCTGTGCCAGTGACTTCCAGGATGAGGAGTTTGGGAAACTTGCTTGTCTGCCCCCTGCAGGCAACATACATGTCAATATCAACGCAGAGTGACAGCTGTCATGGGCTTCCGTCACCCTTCCCCATGTCAGTTTCCTCTATGCTTTGACATTGCCCCTCCCCCAACCCCGTGAAGGTCAAGGTATTTTTCTCTCCTCATGTGTCCTAGTCAACCCAGTTCCTGCAACAAATACCACACACTGGGAAGCTTCTCCATTTTTAAATCTAACTTTATCATTTGGGGCTGGCATGCCAGGGGTCGGAGATAATGGATGGGATAATCTCATTCTACCGAGGAGGTTCTAGGGATCAAACTCAAGTCATGAGACCTGATAAGAAGGGCCTTTACCCGCTGAGCCATCTCACCAGCAACAACAGACATTCTGACACCACCATTTTGAAGTCTGGGGATCTGAGAACAGAGTGCAGTCATGGTAGGATTTCTAGAGGGACCCTCGGTCCGCCTTGTGCACAGCTGCTGTCCTAATGAGTCAGGGTGACTACTGTTGTGAAGAGACACCATGAACGAAGCAACTTGTCAAGGAGAGTGTTTATTTGGCCTATACTTCCACACCACGGTTCTTTGTCAAAGAAATTCAGAGAGGAAAGGAATGGTGAGGCAGGCGCTCGCGCAGAGGCCATGGAGGGGTGCTGTCGCTTGCTTGCTCCTCGTGGCTTGCTCAGCCTTCTTCCGTGTAGAACCCAGGACCATCAGCCTAGGTGTGGCCACACCCACAATGGGCTGGGCCCTCCTATATCAGTCACTGATTAAGAAAATGTCCTATGGGCTTAGCTACAGTCCTATGTTCTGGAGGCATTTTCTCCACTGAGCTTCTCTCCTCTCTGATGGCTCTAGCTGGAGTCAAGCTTGTGTTAAAACTAGTCCAGCACAGTCACCTTCCTGCCATGTTTTACGGAAGAAAATGGAAGGGGACGGGGAGGAAGATGGCGGGGGATCGGATCAGGAGAACACACTTCCTCTTGCTCTTATAAGAACATTGTGATGATTCCTACTGTCCACCCGATAGGCTCTAAAGTTACTTAGGTGACAAACCTTGCAGACAGCTCCTGCTTGTGCTTAAAAGTTCCCACAGATCATTGAGGTGAGGGGCTGGGACCCATTCTTAGAGAGTCCTTTATCCAGTGTAATCTACTGAAGGAAGCTTTGTGTCACAGTGGCTGCGGTCTACAGCTGCAGATAGCCTGAGGTCACAGAGGAAGGAGCAGGGCTGGGCTCAGCTCCTTGCTCTCAGGTTCTCAGGTAGCACTTACCTACCACTCTCCGCTGAGCTGAGGGCACAGGGGTTACTGGCTAAGCTACACCCTTGACTGCGACCTGTGTGCTAATTGTTTCTGTTCTGAGCAATGAACCTCTGCTGTAAGCATGGATGGAGGTAGCTTATTGGTGCATTGAATCCTCCATAAGTTTTGCCTAGCTGCTGTCTCCCAGACTGGGCCTCTGCCACGCTGCCCCGCCTCCCCCGATTGGAACACATGCAACAGCATCTCTCGCAGCTCCTACCAGATATGGCTACCTCCCAAGAATTAACATCAGAAACCGGTTAAAAATAAGAGCCTATTTTTGCCCTCCTCCATGTTATTTCTGTCTGCCTGGGGTGTGCGTGTATTTGGAATTTGATGAGTGCAGCTCTCCTGTTGTTGAGACAGTCACGAGATGAGTGTACACTAGATATCTGTAAGAGACGGGCAGACCTAGCGCCGGAACCCAGAGGGGTCAGTTTGAACCTTGAACAGTGAAATACAGATGCTGCAGTCTTGTCCAAGTGCATTGGTCCATGGCTACCTGGGAGAGTAAGTGGAGTAAAGGTCCCAGGATGGCGGCAGGTCCAGGAAAAGGGATCGTTGTAAACTCAAGGAGGCTATAGCTTCTGAGTGAGACTTAAGTTCCTGAGAAATTTTCAAAGCAGAAATGGAGAGGAGATTTGACGTAGAGAAGGTTGTTAGAGCCCGAATGATGTCAAAGGCACCCTCCGCCTCTTGCTTGTTGATTTATTTCTTTATTTTCTTTGTGCATGTGTGTGCGTGTGCGTGTGCGTGTGCATGCAAGTACAAGGTGTTCTACTGTAGGTCAGAGGGCAGCCTGTGGTATTGGTTCTCGCCCTTTACCACATGGGTCTAGGGAATGGAACTCAGGTCATCAGGCTTGGTGGCAGGCACTTTTACTCACTTAGCCCTCTTGCTGGCCCCCACGTATGGCTTTTATCAAAGGCTTCCAATAGGCAAATCCCTTACTTTTCTTATACAGTTTTTCCAAAGGAAACACAAAAACGGGAAGCAATTTTAGAAGGTTCCTGGCAGGACCTTATCACCACAGGCCATTCTCACTCCTGGGACATGGAGAAATCTTAAAGTGCTTCCATCAGGTGAATCCAGCAGCACGCTGATGTCCATGCTCTGTAACCAATGAGCTTCGTCCTGAGAAGGCCAGGATGGTGTGACTCAACATACCAGCTGATCAAAGGGAAATGGGCACGATTCCTTCCCCAGCTGCTGAGAGAGTGGTCAGCACACTTCGATATTTATTCATAACTTAAGTGGGGTGGGGGAGAGTACAGCCCCACTCTGGAGACAGATCAAAACACCCCAAGAGCTAGACATAAGAAAGATGTTTGATGGTAAATAGGGTAGCCTTCCAGAGACAATCAAAACTGCGCTCCTGCCAGCCCATATATTGTTTAGGACGACGCTTGCTGTCATTGTCAATACAGCAAACAAGAAGAAAGCAGGCTTAAGAGGGAGAGAGGGAAATGGCACTCTGAGTGTCTGTGAAAAAGAGAATCCTCTATATTAAAATCCAACGAGAGATATATCTCAGAATTTAAAGGAGAATTCAAAACAGTACATGGGTAGAAAAAAGGATCTATAGCCTTCCAACGAACAGAAAAAATATTTTTAAAAAACAGAAGAAAATAATGAAGCTGCTGATTCTTGTGTGTGAATTCTATGTGCCAGGACTTCGCTGGCAGTGTTTATCGGCTGCAGGATTTCTCTGCTGGAGTCTGAGGTTTTGATGTACAGAATCACCTCACATGAAAACACGGATACTTTGACATCTCCCTCCTCCGCTCAAATCCCTTTATCTTTTCCTCTTGTCTTTTTTGTGATGGCTGAGACTTCAAACAGCGTGTTGGACAGGTACGGAGAGGGTGGGCATTCTTACCTCATTCCTGACCCTAGTGGACATGCTTGGAGTGTGTCTCCACTTAAAATGTAAACTCAAAGAAGGGGCGCACGTGCTAAGGGCTAGCAGCTCCACAGTGGATCCTGAACTCCAGACTGCTCCCCTGAGCTCATAAGGACATGTGAAGTGTATGGAGATGGTCCCGGTGCTGTGGTTTAATCTGGGAAGGAAAACAATTTCAGCATCTGTGAAAAAGAGAAAGGAGAGGATGCCCTATTTACCAGCTACGTTGCTTCATTAAGGGAAAAAGCTACCGAAGATTCTCAAAAGCACGTCAGCAAATGACAATGACACAAACAACCACCGAATGATACAGATGTACAAAACCATGGACTGCCATTGGCGTGTTCATTGATAGAATAATAAAGGTTGCTGAATTGAAGGATACTTGGTACATCCCCCTGGGATGGTTTGTTTATGCTCGGCCCAGGGAATTGCACTGTTTGGAGGTGTGGCCTTGTTGGAGTGGGTGTGGCCTTGTTGGAGTGGGTGTGGCCTTGTTGGAGTGGGTGTGGCCTTGTTGGGTGGGTGTGGCATTTTGGGTGAAGGCTTTAAAACCCTCATCCTAGCTGCCTGGAAGCCAGTATTCTTCTAGTAGCCTTCAGATGAAGATGTAGAACTCTCAGCTCCTCCTGCACCAGGTCTGCCTGGATGCTGCCATTACCTTGATGATAATGGACTGAGCCTCTGAACCTGTAAGCCAGCCCCAATTAAATGTTGTCCTTATAAGAGCTGCCTTGGTCATGGTGTCTGTTCACAGCAGTAAAACCCTAACAAAGACACCACCCAAAATTCATATCTACCTGGGTTCTCTTGTCACATTGCTGAGTGTGAAACAGCTACAGTAAAACCTCACCAAGAGCCAAATACTTTGTGCTTTTCTGCTGCATTAAGGCAGCTAAGAAACATTTTGTGTGTGTGTGTGTGTGTGTGTGTGTGTGTGTGTGTGTGTGTGTGTGTGTGTGGTAGATGTGGAAGTTGGCAGTTGTGTGCATAAACCCACCTCCTGAATACAGAGAGGACAAGAAAAAAACCGCTTTCAGCTCAGAACTTTGCATAGACATCTCAACGAAGCCCCAGGCTGGGTGTTGTCATAACAACAAATGGTGATGTGAAATGTAGATTCTGCCTTTCCCCTGATTGAAACCCTGGAGGGCTGTGGGAGCGCTTTGTACTGGGCACGAGCCTGTTAAAGTTCAGATGTGATATTAGACATCGGTTTTGTGCCTAGCAGGAGAGAAAATGGATGATGTACGAAGCCTCCAAGCTGAGAGTCACGGGAAGGTTCTAGGAAAGCTTGTCCATTCTGGTTATGAAGTTTTCATACTTAAAAATCTCTCTGAGTCTGGCAGCCCTGTAATAGTTCCTTTTGTGGTACTGTGGAAGCAGTGGTCTAGAGACAATGTAGGCAGCATAGGCTGGCTAGTTGAGAGGCCAGCTTCTCCACTCCCTAAGGCTCTGTTGTTTGTACAGGCGCAGAAGCTATAAGGTGTGTCCATGTTGGGGAAGGAAGTAACACAGCATGTGTATGTGTAGGTAGGTAGAAGATAGAAGAGGGAGGCGGGCAGACAGACAGACAGAGAGGGAGAGAGAGAGAGAGAGAGAGAGAGAGAGAGAGAGAGAGAGAGAGAGAGAACAGAGAAATCATTACTCGTTCTTTTTCTGTGAATTGACCGGTCTGTTGGTTGGTTTCGTGAGACAGAGTCTTAGGCTCTCACTGTAGGCTGGCTTGAACATAACAACAATCCTCTTGCCTCAGCCTCCCAAGCACCAAGGAGAGGGACTGGAGATGTGCAGACGTGCGCATGCATGCGTGGACCAAAGTCACTGTCTGGTGTCACGTCTCAGGATATCGTCCATTCTTGGTTTTTGAGAGTTTCTCTCATTAGCCATAAACTTTCCAGTGTTGCTAGACTGGCCTCTGGGAATCCTCCTGTCTTCACCTCCTCAGCTTATAATATTATCATATATATACCTATGCATATACATATACACATATGCACATAATCTGGTGGACATTTACACACCTCACAGTCTTTATGGGTAGTGACAAGCTAAAGATCTAGCATAGCAGCTGGGAGTATTCTAGTCCAAGCTGGCCAGCTCAGGAAAACCCCAGAGGGGACGGACCATGGTTTTAATCTGAAAGCTACCAGACAGAAGTAGTTAACCTTTACTTGGAGAAGGGCCAATGCTTTGGTCTGCATACATCTCTAGTGTAGGCAGATTTATTTGTTACTAGCATCTGACACCATTTTGTTCCGGAGCCAAAGGTCCTAGTAGGGCACTTCTTCCCACAATCTTCATGATCAGCCTGTCTAATGTCTTCATTTCTATTTGTATAGTGACCTCTGACCTTCTACAAAACAGCCCACTTTCCTATAACCCACATCTCCAGACCCATTCACATTCTTCCCCCAGGCAGGTTCTAATGACCCAAGAACCACATGGCCAGATTTATCTGACCTCCAGTCTCGGCCCCCAGTTTGTCGGTATGCCTTGATGTTTACATTGCCGTGACAAGATGCCCAACATATCAGCATGATGAGCAAAGGTATCTATCTACTGGTTTACAGTTTCAAAGAGATTTCAGTCCATCGTGGAGGGAAAAAGATGGCAGTGGGGTGGCTATCCATCGTGGAAGAAGTTCCCAGCCCATGCTTGCCCAGATCAGAACAAGACAGAAGGCAGAGAGAGCTGCTGGAATGGAAGTATAACCTTCAAAGTCCTGCCTATAGTACTTGTACTTGCCAGGCTCCACCTCCTATAGCCTCCCTAGCCTTCATCACATACTGAGAATCAGGCACCCAAAAATGAGACTGTAGGGCTGTTTCAGAGTCAAACCACGACAAAGCATAGACCCGTGGAGTCCCTGGAGGAGACGTACTGCTGTGACGTATAACCCTAAGGGTCCTAGCTGGCATTACATCATTTATGTGGCATCATTTGGGCTCAACGAACAATGACCAAGTCACAGATCAACAAAGCAGTTTGGAGCTATGATCAGCTCCACAAAGAAGATGAACAAAGACTGACAGGGAATACCTAGGGTAGGGTCATTCTTCAGGGGCAAAGTTAAGGTAAGTTCCCAGAAGGTATAGGTGGTGTATTCCAGGGACTTCTGGGAAGAACGATGGGGCTAGAGCTAGTGACCCATGAGACAGAATAACTGACAGAACAAATTCAGAAGGAATGTTCAAAAAAGGTCTTTGTTGTTAGTTATTCCTTCCCATGTTCTCTGCACTGCCTGTCCTCCCATCCCCCACCCCAGTTAACCCTTCCTATCCCGTTATTCCCCAGCCCCCCTTCATACTACCTGCATTCTCTCCCCCTTGCCTTGACATTCCACCTCTAGGTGAAGAGAGGTTGGCAATTGATTTTTCTTCAGGGATGCAGCTTCTGAGAGGCTACTCATGCTCCAGTAGATGGCCCCACACCCAGGCATGTGCAGACAGCCCTAAGCAGGGCTCAGACTTGGCTGGTCAAGACACATATTCATGTTTGAATCCTCAAACAATGAAAATGAGTGTTTGACGAAAAATAGCAAGCACGGTTTTTAGTGCCTACATCAGGGTCTGAGGACATGGAAGTGATGCTAAGAGCTAAATTCCAAGGAAGAGGTGAGAAGCTTTCATAGTGACTCGGGGACCAGTGATTTTATTGCATGAAATGTTACAGTAATTAAGGTCTTGGGTTCAAGAGAAAGGGATAAGAAATAAAAGTCCCATGTGATGTCAGGATGCTGGAAATGCTAATACAATCCACCCATAAAAGATGCGGGGGAAACTACATACACTCTCAGGTTAGCCACAACGGTCACACAGAATCTAGAATCACCATAAGGAGAGACTCAATGGAGGATTGTTTATTTTGGCTCATGGCATACCTATCAGGGATTTTCTTATTATGGTAATTGTTATGAGAAGACCCAGCCCACTGTGGGCAGCACAATTCCTTAGGCATGGGGGTGCTGAGCATAGCAAGCAAGTGAGCATGCATGCATTCATTTTTCTCTGCCCTTGACTGAAGATGTGATGTGCCCAGCTACTTCACGCTCCTGAAATTCTCCTCTATGAGAAGCACTAACCTGGGATTCTAAGCCAAATAAACCAAGTTTCCTCCCAAGGCACTTTTTGTCAGCCTATAAAACTAGGTCCTTTAGAAAGATGAGATGTTGAGTTGCTTGATCTTGGTGTTCTCAAAATGAAAATGACTGAAAGGAGAGACAGCTCAGTGGTTAAGAGCATATACTGTTCTTGCAGAGGACCTTGGTTCAGTTCCCAGCTCCCTTGGGTCAGCTCACAACCACTTGTAACTCCAGGTCCAATGCCCTCTTCTGGTTTCCATGGATACTGCATACACATGACATCTATACATATATGCAGATAAAACACTCATACACATAAAATAAAAATAACATTTAAAAAATAGAGAAAATGAATCTATGAAGGGTAATATCAAGAACTCAGTCTAACAGCAGTTGAGGGTTCAAATCTATACTTCTCACAGTCCTCTAGAATCCATATGTTGAGAAACTTAGTGATGATATCTATAGAGAATCAAGAAGCAATACCAGATTGCTAGAGGCATTCACCCTCAGCCCAGGTCACACAGAATTCATAGGCTCTGTTAGGAGTGAACCCTGTTCCCCACATATAAATGCACAAAGGAACTGTTGGTTGTCTGTGAGTCAAGAATTGAAAGAAAAAGAAAAGAAAGCGAAGCCTGACCCTTCCTCCCCAATAACTAGCTAAAAGATGGCATGATATATTTAAAATAATTGAAGTCATAAAAACAGGTCATTACAAGACAGACTATGACCAGTGCTTTATGAAGCAAAACAAGGAAGATTCTAAAAATAATGCAACAGAGTTTCCCTATAAAATAAGAATTAAGTCCAAGTTTCAATGCTAATTTGATAATTTGGACTGCAGATAAGTCAGGTATAAAAATGAAAGATGTGACATCAGAGATGAAATAGGAAGGCTCCATTTATTTTTAATAGGAAGGAACTAGAGGATAGAGGGAGTTATGATGATGGGGCCCTGCCAGCCATCAGTTTGGGGTGACAGGTATATACAGGAGGCTGAGTCATGGCTACTCATAGATCTCAAGCTCTGATGTTCATTGGCAAGATGAATTTAAAGATCTAGACATGATTGAGGACAGGCTTGCTTTATACAGGTGTTTCCTAAATACGGATACAGGTGTCCCTGTGAGGGGTGGGGGACAACACTTTCATACAAAGATGCACAAAGAATGGGATGTTAAATATCGAACCCAGAGAGCTTGGAAGGATCTGGGCCTGGAGTGACGCAGAATTAACTAGGGGATGTTCACAGCCGGAAACCCAGACACAAGGATCTGGTTCTCTCCCAAGCTTCCAAAGAGTTCTGCTGATGCTTCGTTTTGTTCAAGGATCCTGATTTCTGAGTTTAGATTCTCAGAATGGAGGCAGAATACATTTCTGGGTGTGTGTGTGTGTGTGTGTGTGTGTGTGTGTGTGTGTGTGTGTGTGTCTGTCTGTCTGTCTGTCTGTCTGTCTCTCTGTGAGTCTCTCTCTCTCTTTCTGTGTGTATGTGTGTGTATGTCTCTGTGTGTGTCTGCTGTGTCTTTGTGTATGTGTATCTATGTGTCTCTCTGTGTGTCTGTATGTGTCTGTCTCTCTCCCTGTCTCTCTGTATTTCTATTTTCCTCTCTGTGTATGTCTCTCTTCGTGTGTGTGTGTGTGTGTGTATCTATGTGTGTCTATGTGTGTCTGTTTCTCTGTGTTTGTTTCTCTCTCTGTTCTCTCTCTCTCTCTCTCTCTCTCTCTCTGTGTGTGTGTGTGCTTGCACGCGCACGCACACACGCGCGTGTGCATCTGCACATCTGGGAGACATTCTCATCATTCCTTAGGCACTGTTGGCTTTTGCTTTCTTTTGAAGACAGGATCTTTTACTGGCTTGAAACTACCTAATAGGTAAGACTGACAGGCCAGCAAGCCCCAGGAGTCCACATGTCCTTTCTTCCCTTCCACTGGGATTACAAACCCACACTGTCATGCCTGGATATTTTTTTAACGTGGATTCTGAGATTAAACCCTGGTCCTCTTACTTGACTGAGTCATCTCTCGTGCTCCAACTGCTGCAACTTCGTAATGTTTCTACCCTTCATGTTTGTCGTGATTTGACTTAGTAAATTTAAACAGGCATGCAATAAAGAAGCCTACCAATATAGTAAATCATCTGAAAGAGAAAGGGCAAAAAGAAATTTTTATACCAAACCTTGAGTTGAAAATTAGATTAACAAAACCTCATTGTGTCTGTAAATCAATATTAATAGGCAAAGAAAATTGCAAAAACAATCTAAAAACAATCTCACCACTTAATAGGCAGAATCCATTGTGTGTGTGTGGAGGGGGGTTATTCGTACATGAGCATTGAGCCTGCCTGGGTGTCTGTATGTCATGTGTGTGCCCGATGCCCACGGGGATCAGAAGAGGGCATCAGATCACTGGAGTTACAGATGGTCGTGAGCTGCAACCTGGATGATGGGAACTGAGTGAGGACCCTCTGCAAGAACAGCGAGTGCCCTTAACTGCTGAGCCACCTCTCCAGCCCCTAGGGAAAACACCCCAAATAAGTCATCTAAATATTGATATATTTGGCAATGGAAAAAAGCAAATCATTGATTTGGAAAAGTCAGGGATCTGCACGCAAAATCATAACACTGAATCGCGAGGTTAGCTATTCTGCTGAGCATGAGCTCAAATCTACAAAAATCAATCGCACGTACGAGCCGACACAATTAGAGAATGCAGTTTTGAAAAGATACCGTGCAGTGGAGGCTTGCAGTAAAAAGTTAAAGGTACCTGGGAATAAAACGTTTATGGAGAAATTTCTGAAACGTTATTGAGAGACATAAAGAAGAAGAAAGATCTAGAGAAAGGAGTGTACGGGTCACATGTCCTGCTCATTACTGAAAAGTCAATATTATAAAAAGAAAACGATGCCAAATCCGGCAAAAAAGCTTCACTTAATTCCAATCAGGACTGTAACCGAAGTTTTCATGGAAAGCTTATGTGCAAAAGTGAGAGGCAAAATGAAAAGAATGATACGGGTGGGGAGAGGGGAGTACAGCTTCAACCTCAGCACTCAGAAGGCAGAAGCAGATGGATCTCTACAAGCTCAAGGTCAGCCTGGGCTATCACAGCCTCACAGCCTGGGCTATCCTATGAGACCTTGTCTCAGAAAAAAAATAATATTGAAAGAACAATATGGGGAAGGGGCTTTCCTTACTAGGTAGCAAGATATCAGAAAGCTGTACTGTAAGCCCATTGTCACCAGACATGGTGGTACACATCTGTTGTCCCAGCACTCAGGAGAAGAGGGCAAGTTTAAAGGCACCCTCTGTTATATGACCAGCATGAGATCTGCCTAGGCGCAGAAATAAAGTGCTGTGATATGGAGTCAGAACACACAAATAGCTCAGTTGGCTAAGATATGGTACTCCAGCTTTAACACACATATGTGTACACACACACACACACACACACACACACACAAACACACCTACATGCAAATATACGCATACATACAAACACATACCCACCATGTATAACACACAATACACACACAAATACATATACACACATGTACATCTACACACATATACACACACATACATACACACAAATGCATACATGTACACATATACACACATACACACATATACATACATACACATATATACACACACAGACACACATATACACATATGATATATACACCATTAGCCATAGCCTAGCCTGACATTTTTTTCCATTCAGAATCATAAGTTCATTTCCTCTTCACCTTCAAAACACAGGATCCATCCAAATGTTTAAAATGAAGCAACTGTATATAAAGCAGTTATAATCTAACAGGAAGGGTAACGCCTTTATAGCTTCTTGGCAGAGAATTTCTTTAAAACACAAATGTGCAAGGAAATATGGTGAGTCAGATCGCCTTACGATTTGAGTCATCTAGCAAACACAAGTCACCAGGAAAAAGGTGAAGGGGTGAAACTGGTACATGGGGTCCAGAAGGGTCTGGCTGTGCAGGCAAGAAGGCTGAGTTGGATCCACAGAACTCACGGAAAGCCTGGGAATGGTGGAGCTTGCTAGTAATCCTGTTGCCAGGCAGCCAGTCTAGCCTGCTTGGTGAGCTTCAGGCCAGTGGGTAACCCTGCCTCAAAACCAGACAGGTGGGATGAAGGATGATACCCTAGATTGTCTTCTGGCCTCTACAGCGAGCACACCATACCCTCTTACACAGAGCCTCACAGTAACACACACATGCACCATGACACATATCCTCATACACATGTACATGCAGACACACCGTGCTGAGGCTCAGTGGGAGAAGGTAGACCAGATGTACTTAGGACTGGAGCTATCCTGGCACTCAGAAGCGAGCAGGCAATATCCTAAATATTTAAAACACCCAGAGAGAAAAGACTAGCAACCCATGCAAGACAAGGTAAAGTGCAGAAATAGGACACTTGCCGCCTATGACTCTATTTAAAATGTTTTAGTCTCATTAGCAATCAGGGAGATGTGTGGTAAGACAGAGATCTTTTCATCCCCTGGGCCCTGACTGGGGCCTTCAGCCCAGATGTCACATGGGGGATGGGAAGCCAGTCTAGCAGAGGGATGTGCAAAGCCAAAGACAGTGCTCAGGACTACACTGGCAAAGGTTGAGAATGACAACATGGAGGACTGGCGATGATGCAGGGAAACGGGAGTTCTAGCTGTCTTTAGAAAAACAAATGAGCTGGTATTACAGCGGGCTATCAAAAGGTTTAGCCACACCCATGAGCTGCCTGTGCTTCCTTTTAAAATCATAGTTTGTGTGTTGTTTGCCTATCATGGGATGTTAGAGAACAACTCAAGTAAGTCTGTTTCCTCCTTTTTTCCAAGAGAATACTGGGGATTGAACTCAGTCTGCCAGGCCTGCAAGCTAGCACCTTTACCTATTGAGTTGTATTGTCAGTTGACAGGGCCTCTTCTTGTTCCTATCACTTCTATGTCCTCCAAATATATCAGAGGACACTCCTGGTGCCTACTGAGTTGCTGGCGACCAGAAGAGTAGTTGCTGAGGCGCTAGTTGTAACTGGACAAGAACACTCTTCCTATGCTTGGGAGAGGAAAGAATCAACAAAACTCAGCAGATAATGTATAGCATGCTTGCCCACCCGTGCACACACACACACACACACACACACACACACACACACACACACACACAAATCAGGTTGTACAGCTGTTGGGCTTGGGCTAGGGCTCAATGGGAGAAGGTAGACCAGATGGACTTCGGACGGGAACTATCCTAGCACTCAGATGTTGACAGACAATATTCCAATTCCCTTGCCTCTCAGCTGGCCAACTCTAGGGTTACGTTTTGCATGGTCCTCAGTGTCCCCCACAGAGCTCAGCAAATGAGAAAGGGCAGCCTTCGACTGCCTCCCTTCCTTGTACCCCTCCCATTTCCCTTGCAGTATCACCCCTACTTTGCCTAGGGAATGTCTCTACTGTGTCTTAGATCTCCTTCTCGGGGCGTCCTCAGTACTGGCACTCTCGTGTGGCTTTGAATAAAACTGAGAAGGAGAAAGAACAGATGCCCAAGGCGGTGGGTAGGTGAAAGGGGAAGTATCAGAAGCAGGTGACAGAAAACAGAGCTAAGGGACAGAGTAGGAAAGGGACAAGTTAAGAGTGTACAGAGGCGACGTAGTGCTAACCTGTGTCATGGAAGCATGGGACATCCCAAGGAGCACAGCCCAGCGGTGGAGCCCCTTCAGCCCTGGGTCTGGCAAGTATTGGTCTGCAGCAGTGTGGCATCAGGGCTTAGCAGCCCCACCCTCCTCCAGATCCTGTGCCATCCTGGGTCAGATCCTACAGGAATGTGACCACACTGTATTCTCATTCCAGACATGTCCACAGAGTGGAGACTTGGCACAGATGGATGCTGCTGTGACATGAAATATTATTGAGTGTCACTAGAGAGTGATTTCTTGATACAGCATGAAATAACAGCCTGATTTCTCCCAAAGTGAGATTTCAGGAGAGAATTAAAACACATTTGCCTCGGCAAGAATGTAAAATGATTGCTTGAAATTTTAATTGTACCTTATGTAAACAAACACACACATACACATACACACATACATACATATATACATACACACATACAGACACATACATATATACGTACACACATATGGACACATATATACATATTTACATGCTTACATACGTACAAAATCCCAATGACTGTAGACAATTCAGGCATGGCCACTGCATTGAGGTGGCAACTCAGAATTAAGATTATTTACAACTTTTAAGGCCTGAATCTATCACGCTTGGCCACCACGTGAATCTCACTGTTGTCAGAGGCAAAGGCATTGCCATTCTCGGTATTTCCTTGGCTGTTAACTGGGGACTGAAAGGCTTGGCTTGAGTTTGCCTCCTTACCAAGGTGAGTAAGACCTTGGAGAAACCAGCTATGCCTCTATCAGCAGCTGTGTCTATTTCGTGCCATGCAATCAATGGAACCTGTTTAAGTAAGCATCGTGGATGAAAGCCTGACCCAGTGACCCCTACCAACTAGCTGATGTAGAATCGAAGGACACAAGGATACTCTGGGTACAAACCATGCAGAGACCCCAGTGGGGAGCAACCCCAGTCTTGGTGATGGTTAATACCATTTGACAACTTCACAGTATTTAAACTTACCTAGGAGACAGACCTCTGAGCATGACTGTTAGGGAGTTTCTAGATTGGGCTAACTGGGGTAAAAAAGACTCACCCTGAACATAGGCAGCTACAGCCCATTGGCTGGAGATCTGTATTACAAAACAGGAGAAAGCTAGCTGAGGACCAGCGGTCTTCCCTCTTTGCTGACAATGGGTGCAATGTGACTGGTTACCTCACGCTCCTACCTCATGCTTTCCTGTTCAAACAGCAAGTCAAAATAAACCCTTCCTCCTTGAAGTGGCTTCTTGTGAATCACAGCAATAAGGAAAGTAATACAGTCTCCCAGGCCTTTGGAAATCTCATGGTCCACAATGCAAGCTACAAAACACCAACATGAACAATTCCTCTCTAGGGCTCCACCCATCCCCGGACTTGGCAGATGTGCTTTAACCAATAGAACCAGGCTCTATCTATGGACTACCTACCTGCCCAAGGAAACTGTGGGACCAATGGAGATGAGTAGATGTGTAATGAAACCTTGTGAAGATCTTTCTGAAACCAGTGTCAACGCAATGCTAAGAGCTCAAGGTCAGGTATATCTGAGTTCAGATTTGGACTCCAGTGCCTAAGAGTGGCCAGCTTGTGTCTTCTTGGAGCCTTGGGGTCTCTTTGGTAAAGCATAAAGCCATGCAGTTTCCTGTTGAGGAGCGAGCATGTAAAGTGTATTGCACCATGCCTGGTCCAGACTAAGCACCCAGGGGACGGTGTCTGCTGCAGCCACTGTTACATCAGGAGGCAACCAAGAGAATCAAATTCTGCCTCTGTGTTCGGCGTGTTTTTCTGCTGGGGAGGAATTCTGCCCTGGGTGCAAGGAAAAGGATCTTGGAGATCAGGGAACCTGTCAGCCTAAATGAGCATCGGATGAGGAATTTGCCTCTAGACAGCAAAGTTCACTCTGTAAACAAGCACTTGGATGCTCCTGGCTAGAGGAAGAAAGGTGTCATCAGATCTAGCACCCATCCTCTAATTGGATGCTCCCCCAAGCAGCGTCTCACATGAGATGCTAAGGAAGACAGGCCAAATGCCTCTCCAGGTTCCAAAGGCAGGCCTTTCTCCTGATACGAATCATGGAGCCTGCTATAGGATCATTCTTAAGCCTTGGTATGGGTTTTGTTATCATGAGTTAGTCAGGGCATGAAGAGCAGGCAGGTGCAGAAGTTCTGATAGGGGGAAGGGGGATGGTGTATGTGACCACATCCACACCAGGAACTGCCTCCCTAAGACATATTTTTTAATTTGCATTTTATTTGTTTTCTGACAGAGTCTCATGTAGCCCAGGCTGCCCTTGAACTCTCAATGTAGCAGAGAAAGATTTTGAGCTTGTACACTGCCTCCACTTCCTGATTCTTGGGATTATAAGCTTGTACCACGGTGTCCACTTTAATACCATTCAGAAAATGCAATACCTGGTCTCCTACACAGTAACGGCTCTCCGATAATGGAACCATATCCTCAACACCATCCCTATGACATCTGAATCAACATCCCACCCCCCAACCCCCACCCTCACCCCCACTCCCACGCTGCCACTCTGCCACCAGGCCTGTCAATTAACTGAAATGGCCAACAGGTCCTTGGTGAATGCATCCGATGCTGGAGTTGTCCCTTCTGCATGAGCTTTACCGGATGACTTGGTGGGAGGAGGGTTGAATGTTCTCTGTCAGCCCCACCAACAGAGTGATGGGGCTGTCATGCACCACCACACCTGGTTTATGTGATGCTGGAGCTCAGACCCAGAGCTTTGTGCATGGCAAACAAATTACCTACTGAGCCACATCCCCAGCCCCGGATTTCCATTTTAAAGACCAGCACACTGAGGCCAGGTGACATCTCAAAGTCAGAAGTCACTGGAGCCTTTTGGGATTGTCCCTCTGACATTGAGCTCTCTCCATCTTCTGCCCCACCCACTGCTGGTGATGTCACTGGATCCTCTCAGCTCTGCTCCCCTTGCTCCAGATCATAAAAGCCCAAGGCCTGAGCTCAAACCCAAGCCCCCCACCCCCACCCCTGAATGCTCAAGTTTCCCTGGTCTTAGCAGAATTAAAGGCAGAGACTCTCTGGGAAGGAGCAAGTCCTTGATCCTTGTCAATGCGCCTTAGGTCGTGCCTAGAGTAACTACATCAATTAAAAGGACATAAATAGCTTAAAACCAGCTTCCATGGGTTATAAATCACTGTTGCCCTGTGCCACCCAGAGCAGAGCTTCTGCAAGTGCTTTTGTGGATGCTCTCAGATCACGTGGATGCGGTCCCCATCCACACAGGGTTATTGATGGCCCTGCCAGATGTTGCTGTGGGTTTTCCCTGAGGTGGGAGTGGGATGCTACAATCCGCCCTGCCAACAGTGTCTGTGAGGTCTCAATCCAAGAGGGACACAAAAAAGACAGTCTGGGAGAATACAGCCATTCATCCTGGGTTCTCGTGAACCCTCCTCCCTCCTCCAGCATAAGTGACTGTCCTCTGTGGCGGTTACCAGATCAGGGCCATGTCAAACTGGGATTCCAAGATGCCATCTGTTGAGGAAGGCAAGGTTCCTCAATCAGTTTCAAACTCCTTGTTAAATACTGTCGAGCTAATAATTAAATGATGTTCGTACTCAGAACTACACAGAATGTTCATCACGCCTCCCGGAAAGAAGCCCACCAAATTCCTGATGACTGTGATCAAATTTGGCAAAGGTCACTTTTTAAAACGTCCCACCTCCCACACCACAGACATAAAGCCAGTCCAGGGAAGAGTCTTGCAGGCAAGTACTTTACCGACTCCAGCCAAATATGAAGCTATTTGGAAAACTAATTCTTTTTTGGTGGTGCTGTTGTTTTGTTTGCATGCATGCATGCATGTATGTATGTATGTATGTATGATGTATGTATATATGTATGTATGATATATGTATGTGTGATGCATGTATGATGTGTGTATGTATGCATGCATGCATGTATGATGTATGTGTTTATATATGATGCATGCATGTGTGATGTATGTATATATGTATGTATGATGCATGTATATGTGATGTATGATGTATGTATGTATGATGTGTGTATGTATGCATGTATGCATGCATGTATGTATGATGTATGTTTGTATGTATGATGCATGCATGTATATAGGTATGTATGATATATGTATGATGCATGTATGTATGCATGCATGCATGTATGATGTGTGTTTTTATGTATGATGCATGTATGTATGTATGATGTGTGTATATATGTATGTGTGATGCATGTATGTGTGATGTATATGATGCATGTATGTATGTATGTATAGTGTGTGTATGTATGCATGTATGCATGCATTTATGTATGATGTATGTTTGTATGTATGTATGTATGTATGTATGTATGTATGTATGTATGTTTCCAGGCGGGATTTCTTGGTATAGCCTTGGCTGTCCAGGAACTCACACTGTAGACCAGGCTGGCCTTAAACTCACAGGGATCTGCCTGCCTCTGCCTCCTGAGTGCTAGAATTAAAGGTGCGTGCCACCATTGACTGTTTAAAACAAAACAAAACAATTTTTTGTGGAAGTCATATTTAGAGACTTCAGCTATACAAAGTGCCTAAGAAGCAGTGTCCCTAGCGTGCCGTTACTGAGTATCTACTGTGTTCCTGGTCTCTGGGGTACTGTACGTAGTACCTACTGTGTGCCAGGTTTGACTGGGTCCCAATTCTCTTTCTCACACGTGTTCTCTCTGTGACCACACAGAGTGGACTGATAAGGCCAGAATCCCAATTTTCTGTTATTTGGGATCTGTGTGGTTTAGACAGAACTCCCTCAAATGACCCAAATCCAGGAGTGGCCTGTGACCCAGGCTGGGACATCACAGCTAGGGAGAGACACACTCTACTTCTGAGAAGCCGGTTCTAAAGACCACAGCTGCCTGGTTGACACAGAGAAAGACCCTGACTGAGTCTAAGCCATTCAGAAAAACAAACAGCCAATCATAGATGGGAAAGACAAAGGAACTGGAGCCCCTGGATACAGCTGTTCCTGAAGCCCGTCCTGGATCCTCCGGTCACCTGAAGTGGCAGGTTTTACATGCTTTAGCCGGTTCTAGTTGAGTCTCTGGTATAATTGAGAGCCCCCTGTATCACAGTGACCTTGGGAGAGGTGCTTGACCCTGTTGCCCCTGCTTTTCTATTCCAAAGAGTGAGACTGAGCTCACCACATAGATTTTTGGGGAAGATGAAAGGGGGTGCTGACCCAAGGATCACGTGGTACTCCCTTCCTCACTGTCCTTCACACACTTCCTTGTTTTTGGTCCATCTCCCTGCCGTGCTCAGAAAAATTGGCTTCCTTGCCCGGTAAGAATACTGTGTTGAAGAGAAAGTAGGCCCCTTCCTTTGAAGCCTATAGCAAGTATCAGGCCCGGGTCTGACGCTGTCCTCCAGATACTTTGTGCTAAACACTCTTTTCCCCAGCTCATGTCTGTCCCTGTGAGGCCAAATTTGCCCACCACGGGATACAATTGTTCATTTAACAGATGCCCATATAAAAGCCCCTGCCCATGGCTGGTAAGTGCACAGCCTGGCCAGTGTGCCATTATCCTGAGGGCCACAGTCACCCAGCAGAACTCACGAGGACAGATACCACGGCAGGGATCCTGGATGTGTGTGTTGTAGAGAACCCATCGCCTGTGCTGGTCTCTCTAGCCCCTTCCCGGGGTCTCTCCTAGATCCTTTATCTTTGTCCTAAGCCTCCAGCTTGTCTCATTAAAAGTTCTTCACTGCGTTGTCAGAAGAAAGAAAGGCCAGAGGGGATCTCAGGCCAGCACTGCCTGCCCCCAGCCTTGTGTCTGTGGCACCAGCTGTTCTGACGTGACAGATGAATTCATCTGTCCCATTATTCCCTGAAGCTGAGGAGAAAACTGCAAAACCGCACCGTGAAAAACTTCTAGTTTCCTACACAGAACAGAACCTGAAACCCTCTGGCCAGGTGGGAAAGGTTCATGGCCGCGAGCACCAATCAGGGTTCGGGGATGAAGTAGAGACTCATTGGCTAGGGGCGGAGATATGGCTTTAGTGTCTCCACCAGAACCTAGCGTGAACTGCCAGGGTTATGACATTACAGGTTATGATGGGATGAGACACCAGGCAGCTGACTCACTCTCTCCCAAGATGCATCAGGCACAGTGGGAGTGGTCCTGTGTGGGAGGACGAGTGGCCCTGTGTGGGGGAGGCGTTACCCTTTGTGGGAGGAGGAGTGACCCTATGGGGGTAGGCGTGGCCCGGTGTGGGAGGAGGCGTGTCCTCACCACAGCTTCCCCGTTCTTCAGCTTGTCTCAGTTTTCCAGTATCTAGAACTGTGGGGAGCCAATCTTGTTATGGTGTGTGCGCGCGTGCTCGCACACGCGCGCGAGAGAGAGGGGGCGTGAGGGGGGAGAGAGGAAGAGAGACACACGCGCGTGCGTATGTATATGCCTATGCGGATATATGTGAATGGAAGTCAGAGGTCAACATTGAGTGTGTTCCTCAGTCTTTCTCCACATCATTTTTTGGGATAGAACCTGAAACTCACCTGCTGGCTACACTCGCTGGACAGTGTGACTCCGTGATTCTTTGGTCTCTGCCCCTCACCTTAGGGCTGGGATTACAAGTAAATGCCAGTGTTTGCTCCTTCGTGGTTCTGGGGATCCGAAATCAGGTTGCCATGCTTGTGTGACAGGCACTGTACCTGCTAAGGCACCTCCCAGCTTCATCATCATGATTTAGGCTGCCCTGTGTAGAACATTGTATCAAGGTTGTACCCCCAGGCACCTCCACTCTGAGTCTCACCGCCCTGCTCCTCCCTCTGTGCGGCTGTGCTAGACGCATGCAGAGATCCTGTCCCCAAGTGTTTGAACGGTAGCTCAAGTTGTGGAAACGTGATTAAGGACCACCCCGCGCCTTCCTCTGCTCCTTCTCTGCCACTGCGCTCATGGCCATTGCACTGTGGGTTCAGAACTCCAGCCGGGATAGCCTGCTTTCTGCATGGGGCTGATGCTAAGGCTGATCTTTGGAAGATGTTTAGGACCAGATGTTCTTCTTGCCAGATGTGCCCATCTTTCCCACCTGCCTGAAGGCCTTTCTTAACCTGTCAAGTCTGCATTTCCTATCTCAGTGTGAGACAGGGCTAGGGACAGAGCTATGCTGCCACAGTGACTCATCTGTAATGTGACCGTGTGCTACATACAAAGTCCTGTTCATAACGTGGATTCCCTCATTTGATCTGAACCAAATGCTGTCACAATCTCCTTGGTGAAAAAGGAACCTAAGGACTGTGTGTTTGTGTTTTGTGTGTGTGTGTGTGTGTGTGTGTGTGTGTGTCTGTGTGTGTGTGTGTGTGTGTGTGTGTGAGAGAGAGAGAGAGAGAGAGAGAGAGAGAGAGAGAGAGAGAGAATATGGATACTCCATTCAGAGTCACTCAAGTACCCCAAGTAATAGGGGTTAATTAAACAATGATGGTGACAATGAGGAGGACAGTGGCCTCTGAGTAGGTATTTGTGACAAGCAAATATACCTCTCTGATATACCCATTTTACAGCAAGGAAGACCCAAGCCCGGTTATTCACTTGTCCAGGCTAAGCAGTTGGATAGTGGGGAGCAGGGATAAAGCTCAGATCTGATTCCAGAGTCTTTCCCACCAAGATGGCCGACTTCATTAGTCCCCACTGGCTTCCTGGACAATTTCAACAAATTATCGTTCAAGTTTCGAACCATCACCCTTGTGTCCTGTCTCTGAACACTGTCTTCCATCTCCCAGGATCCCCAGTGAAGACCCTGGTCCCCTGGGGGGAACTTGATAAGCCCATCTCATCTGCCTCTCTCTGCTCCACTGGAAGGCTGCTCTACTAATACCTACGGTCCCCTGAGGAGATCCTCCGTGGAACTGCAAGCTTCAGATAAAACCCAGCAGTGGATGAACAGAGAGCTCCCGGCAGTGTGCGGAGGAGACCAGGACTCCCACGCAGTCTGCAACCCGAGCAACCTCTGTCTGGGTTCCAGCTTGCGGCAGGACTCTCGCTACCTCTTAACTCGCAAACTTGAGCGTATTGAAGCTGATAAGGCTCATTTTCAGAACAAAGACAGGGAACTGTGCATACGAGAGACTCTGGGCTTCCCTTTAAAGTCCTTGTGGGGGCCAGTGAGCAATTTCCAAGGATCACAAAGAATGGTGCTTTATGCACGGGCCGGGAGAATTAGAAGCGAGGCCTGCATCTTTGTCTCGCTCTTCCTAGCCTCGCCCCTGGCAGTCAGAGGCAGCGTGAGGCGGGGATAATTGCGCAATTTTTCCAACAAGATCAATTTGCTGTAATTTCCTTAAAAGAACGAGAAGGTGGGAGTCCTGTCAGCCACATCCCTCTTCTGTCCCTGCCTCCACCTCTCTGAGTCTGTCCCCGGCTGGAGCTGCCTTCAGTCCCTGGGGCGGGCAGGTCAGGACATGAGAAGCTGGGAGGAGACATCACGTGCTGAGAGGTGCCGGGTGGGTGGCAGGTTGCCCAGCCAGGTTTCAAAGAGAAGTGTGACACCTTCCCCCTGCGTGTTTCCACTCCGGCTATTTAAAAAGAGTCAAAGGGGGCAGCATTTGAAGTGATGGTAGGAAAGAGAACGAGGAGGAGGGAGGAGGAGGAGGAGGATCTGCCATCAGCTCCAGAGATGGGATGACATGTTCCTATTTTCTCATGTCCCCTGAAAGGAGGCAGCCTGACTGAGGCTCCCCTGAACAAATCGGCAGCTTTGCCTGTCTGACTCCCCCTTTATGCTCCCAGGGAAACCATCGGGAGTTTCTCTTTGTTTCTCTGGGTTGGGGAGATGGGGAACCCACGGTGTACCCCACTTCTCTGTGATGGGTGCTCTCAGTAACCTTCAAGCTGCAGACAGATACTTGTGGGGGTGTTTAACAGATTTTGACTCTGGGGTTCCCCATGGGTTGAGCATCATTGCTCCCCAAACCTCAGCAGTCCTTGATGGATAAGGCAACTACTCTCTAGGGACAGGAGACAGCCAATAAAGGAATCCAGGAGATGGTTCCCACCTGGAAGTAGGTATCATGAAAAAGACAAGAATAGTCAGAGAATAAGAAACGTGGGGTGGCCAGGAACAGGTTCAAGTGGGTGAAGGTGTAGGCCATGGGGTACTTGAGCAAAATATTCTAGATGAGGAAAATCCAGTGCAAAGTCCCTGGGGCAGGAAGTCTGATATGCTGCTGGGATACAGTCTCCTGATTACCTGGATTAGTTACTGTCCTTGTTGTAGCAAAATAACCAACATAACCAACGTGCTGGAGGAAGGGTTTTTTTTGGCTCACCATTTGAGGGTCCAGTCTATTACAGTGTGGGCATCACGGCAGCCGGGGCATGAGACAGCTAACTGGTCACCTTGCAAGCACAGTCAGGAGTGTGCTGAGTGGGACGGGTGGGTGGCAAGAGGGCTGAGAGCTGGGCCTCAGCCTGATTCCTCTGTTTTATTTAGTCTGGAGGCTCGAAGGAGGAGGATAGTGCTCCCCACAGTATGAGGTGGGTCCTCCCACCTCAGACTGGAAACATCCTCATGGGCACCATCAGAGGTGTGTCTCCTAGGTGATTCTGGAGCATGGCAAGTAGGAAATCAGTATCAAGCATGGTATGATGAGCTAAGGCTCTGGCCTCTGTGGCCTTGATGACAGATGCACATACAGACACAGTTGGAAGGAAGCGTCTCTCAGGAGGCCATGGAGAGCATCCTTACGGTCCCTCTTACATCGCAGTGGCTTGTTGATCTCTCTGTGTTCTGCCTTCTGTTAGCAGACTCTTGGCAAGACACCCACTGCTGTGGAAGCAAGAACTGCAAAGGCCCAACTCAATGTTTCTTAGAATGTTGACAAATAACACTGGGTCTGGGTGCGAAGTTAAAATGCAGGGCCGTGGGGAATCCCACACCAAGAATTCCAAGACTGACAGTAAAACTCTAATTCAGCCATGTTCGAGGGACGGGGGCTGAATGTAGTCTGCTCATCCATGAAGCCAGTCCAGCTCACTGGGACACTTGGTGCAGTCCAAGGGACAAGAACCCCAAGCCCATAAAATCAGGGGGCCCCATCTATGGCACAAAAAGCCTTGGCCTTGAAGGCAACTGAGTGATCTGCTAGATCTGAGGGTTCACAGGACCAGCCCCATTCCAGATCCCCAGACACAATGGGTATTGATGTTATATGGGGAAGCAACCCATGGGACCCCCCAGGACTCTGCCGGTCTGTTCATGTCATTGTGTCCCTGATAGCTGGGGACTCCAAGAGGACAAGGACCAGGCTTCAAAACTCAAGGGTATTTAGAGTGCCTAGAACATAGTCATAGTTCACTGGTACATATGAAAATGACTGGTGGTAAAATAATACATTTAGCTCACAACACTCTGGTGGTATCTAGGGCTTGTGGCTTTTCAAGGCTGGCTCTGGAATTAACTTCCGTGAGAATACTAATCAGTGGTAGCATTTGTTTGTTTATTGGGAGATGGGACCTCATGTAGCCCAGGCTAGTTCAGTTTTGTATCTGAGGATAACCTTAAACTCCTTATCCTCCTGCCTCCCCTCTTCCAGGTGCTGAGGATTACAGGTGTGAGCCTACTTTAATAAACCTTTTTCCAAATAAACTATGACCGGAGCTTCACCTCAGTCAGAGCGCTTGCCTAGCAATTCCAAGGTTCCATGCTTGATTCCCAGGACCTCAGACACACGACACAGACCACAGTCCCCACCAGCCCTCCTAGAAGCAGCAGAGGCACCTTGGGAATCAGGGACTTGGGTGAAACTCCAGGATCGGTACTCTCCTGGATCCTCTAGGTTTTCCCTGTCCGTCAGCATAAGAGTGTTTGAGGGCATGGTTTGGAAAGCCAGGCCTTGCAATGCGTTTTTAAAAAATAATCCATTTATTTTTATTTTATGTGCATTGGTGTTTTTCCTGCCTGTATATCTGTGTGAGGGTGTCAGGTGTCCTGGACCTGGAGTTACAAACAGCTGTGTACAGTCGTGTGGGTGCTGGGAATTGAAGCCAGGTCCTCTAGAAGAGCAGTCGGTGCTCTTAACCACTGAGTCATCTCTCCAGCCTGTGGGTGTGGATTCTATGTTGAGGGATTTCACAGAGGGAATCCTGATTCTGATTCCCGTAGGCTGGTTCATATGTGGACACTGGATCCATTTTTCTGAGGACACGAATAAGAGGAGAAAAATCACATGTTTCAGCAGAGTGCAGTCGTGTGTGTGTGTGTGTGTGTGTGTGTGTGTGCTCCAGCGCATGTGTGCACACATGAACACGCATGTGGGCATGTATGTAGCATGTGTGCATGTGTGTGGCAGCCAGAGGACAATGTCCAGTGCCATCCCATCATGCTCCACTTTATTTGCTATGCCTTTTAAGATTCTTACTTTTCTTTAGTCGGCTCTTATGTGCATGGTGTATACATGCACATGTATACACCATGCCTGTGCATACATGTGTATGGGCTCATGTGTGCTGGCGCATGCACACATTTGTGTGCCTGCTGACCTGAGATCCACATCAGAGCTCTCCCTCCAATACTCCCCAGTTTATCTGTTGAGGCGGGATCTCTTAATTGGCCCTGAGCTCAGAGATATGGCTAGTCAGTCTAGCCAGCATAACCGGGGACCATGTCACTTCCTTGTGAGTGTTAGCCTTACATGTGGGATGCTACACCCACCTGGCATTTATGTGGTTCTGGAGATACTGGTTCCCATGCTTATGGGGTGGGTGCTTTAAGACACTGAGCCGTCTTCCCAGCGCTCCATCTTACTTTTGAGACAAGGTCCCTTCCACAAAACTTGACGGTCACCCACTGGCTAGACTGACTGGCCAGTGAGCTCCAGCAATCCTCCTGGCTCCACTCCTCCAGCACTGGGGCTCACAAGCACTGCTGGGCTCGTTATTAAGGTGGGTACTGGAGATCTAGACTTAGTCCCTATGCTTACACAGCAATCAATCACCTCTTGTGCCATCTCCCAGCCCCTAAGTGTGTCTCTGCCGCTAATATGAAATAAACTATCTGTTAATGTGAAAGCAGAAAATGAGACATGGTAGGAAGTGTTGGACTCGTAGACAAGAACTGAGCAGCCTTGCACAAGTCAGTCAGCCTTTCAAGCTTTGATTTCTCTACCTAAAAGAAATGGAGCTAACACCCAGGGGTGTGGGGTGAGGTCGGGCAGGTTGTGCCCTGCTCAAGGGAACCCAGATGATTGATGGACAGGTAGGCGCTGAAGTCCAGCCAGGCCAGGTTCTGTCCCCGAGAAGAAGGGGTAGCTTTATGCAATTGATTCACAGGCCGCAGGGTTTGAGCTGGGGCTCTGGTACTCCCTGCCCCTGCTCTTCATCCGGTTGAAAGGATCAAACATGCGAAGGACAGAGAAAGTCACTTGAAAAGGACAATGTCATATAAAGAAAAGACAGGAGACCCGGGGGATGACTCAGTGGGCCAAATACTCATCACAAGGACATGAGGGTCTGAGTTCAGATCTGTAGCACATGTATTAACAGGTGTGACAGCATGTGTCTATACTCCAACTCAGGAGAAGTGGACACAGGAGGATCCCTGGGAGTTGCTGGCCAGGCAGCTTAGCCAGTTGGTGAGCTCCAGGTTCCGAGAGAGACTTTGCCTCAAAAAACAATGAGGTGCAGAATAAGGTTGGTCCTCTGGCGTCCTCATGCACACATGTGCACACACATGAATGCTGTGTGTACACACATGAATACCATATATCTGGCATCGTTTCCATTGCTGTTGTGTCATTAAGCTTGGAATTGTCACCCTCAGCCCAGTCGACAAAATGTCCACCATGCTAGGGGAATAGAGAGACTCTGTATCCACTCCTGGCCTCACTGCAGACCCCAGACCCTGGAGACCCAACTGGACCTTTTGGGCGTGGGAGCTGGGACTGCAGAAGAGCTCACTATGTCCTGGAGGCTACTCGGTTAGTGGGGATCATCTAAGCACACTCGGGCACCCTGAGGGCCAGGGAGGTACGGCAGCTGGCTTCCTCAGCCAGCTGGGCCGAGCGCCCAGCAGTAGCCTGGAGACCTCCGCTCCACGCAGTTGAATCACTGGATGAAGTGGCTCGCCCAGAATAGGGACAGAAGTGCTTGAGGAAGCTGTGGGCTCTTCTCTCACACAGTCACATATTCAGGTGACCCCAATTGACTTGGAAGTAACTTCTGTTTTGTACCCAAGCTGAAAGAAAACACAGTCTGACCACTGCACCGAGGGTCCAAACTTTCTTACTAAGACAAGCATAGCTTCCATTGACCTGGCTTCTTAAGTATCAGTTAAGTGTCAGTACTGAACATAGAGCAGGGGTTGCGCTGTGTGTGTGTGTATGTTTGTGTGTGTATCTGTGTGTATGTATATGTCTCTGTGTGTGCCTGTGCATGTATGTGTGTGCATGTGTATGTGTCTGTGTGTGTATCTGTGTGTATGTAT
Organism: Rattus rattus; assembly: GCF_011064425.1. NCBI lineage: Eukaryota > Metazoa > Chordata > Mammalia > Rodentia > Muridae > Rattus > Rattus rattus. The sequence continues at coordinate 15,534,448 of NC_046154.1, forward strand.
ATGTCTCTGTGTGTGCCTGTGCATGTATGTGTGTGCATGTGTATATGTCTGTGTATGTATCTGTGTGTATGTATATGTTTCTGTGTGTGCCTGTGCATGTATGTGTGTGCATGTGTATGTGTCTCTGTGTGTGTCTGTATGTATGTCTGTGAGTGTATGTGTGTGTATATATGTGTGTATGTGTGTATCTGTACATGTGTGTGTACCTGTGTGTCTGCATCTCTGTATGTCACTGTGTGTACACAGGCATACATGTGTGTGTATATGTCTGTCTGTGTGTGTGTCTGTGTGTCTGTGTGTCTGTGTATGTGTGTCTATGTGTCTGTGTGTATGTGTACATGTGTGTGTGTATCTGTGTGTTTGCATCTCTGTATGTCACTGTGTGTACACAGGCATACGTGTGTGTGTGTGTGTGCCTGTATATATCTCTGTGTGTGTGTGTGTGTGTGTGTGTGTATGCACAACTTCAAGTGCCTTTCCTCAGTGCCTTTTTACTTTTTGTTCTAGACACAGTCTGTCTTTGGCCTGCAACTTTGCCCAGTAGGCTAGCTCGGCAGTAGGCGAGCCCGGCTGGCCAGTGACCTACGGTAGTTCACCTGTCTCTAACTCTCATGAGCACCACAGGGATGATTAGCAGGAGCGGCCTCTCATGCCTAGCTTTCATGTCGGTTCTAGAGATGTCACTCAGGTCCTCAGACTTTATCTACTGTGTCATGTCCCCAGCCAAGGGGGAGCACTTCTTATAGACACGACAATAGCCGTGTGGCTAAAAAAGACATGGTGGCAACTGTGGACGGTAGAACCCATTTAGGGGGCCTGGGACCAACTTCCTGGGGCACACATCATGCCTGTCAAAGGCCCTTCCTTAAAAGTCGTTTTCTTTCCACCCATCTCCCATCTGAAGACGGAAGGCCGTGTGTGGCCCGCCTCACTGATGCACATCCGAACATAATCAACAGCTCAGGAAACCAATTGTCCCTCTGGGCCCCCGTCTCCCACCGGAATACAAAACCTCTTGTATTTCTTGAAGTTTAGGCTTTCCTTGGGTCTCTCAGAGGTGGCTTGAGCTTCCTAGGTCCCAGGCAGAAAGGAAGCGCTTATTTTTGCATCCCCTCATTTTACAAATCAAGAGTAAATCTAGCCCTCCCATGAAGGGGGGCTCGCTCTGTGGGAATAGTTCTCCCAAGGGATTTCTGTACCAGGAGATAAGGTGGCTGACTGCCAGAGAGGAGAGCACATCTTCAAACACTGCCTAATTAAGTTCAAGCCAGCGGGCTACCTCTGAGGGCCAGGGCGCTCTCTTGGAAGACTTGTGCAAAGATGGAGAAAGTTTGAAAGAGCAAAAAGTGGTGGTGTGAGATAGGGGACGGCTGGACCTTCTGCCCGCAATCTGGGGCACACGTTGGAAAGTAAATGGTGTCGTGGGCTGGGGTGAAAGATAGGTAAGATGCTATTCATAGGGACAGTGTGTTTCTCCATCCCATAAGCCAATCAGTCCCCTGTGACTCACTCCTCCCGAGCCTCCCACGGGAGGTGGGGGCATTAAGAAGGTGCTGCTCCTTTATCCATGTGAGCTGTCTGTTTTGCCGCCATCAGCAGAACTCTGATGACACTCTGTGGCTCCTACTGGGGGTGTGGTGTGGCTCCTTTTAGAACAGGATGCCTCCCATGCTTTGCCCTGAGAACGTGAGTCCCCAGTTCCCAGAATCCTTTGAATTTCCGCTGTTTTCATGTTCGGCAGAGGCCCTCACCTAAGAGATCACAAAGTCCTGCTCAACCCACACACCGTAAATTGAAAGTTCTAACGCAGGCGGAAGCAGCCAGCTTGACTCCTCTATTAACTGCAGTGCGGAACTTTACATCTTTTCCCCTTTCTTGAATCTTCCCAGATCTCGGAGTAGTAGAGCTTCTTGGCATAACTTCAAAGTACATGGTTGAGACCCAGAGGCACTCTGATGCCTGGGGTGGCCCTGGCTTTGGTAATGGTTTTATAGGAAGCAACATCCTGAAGGAGTCGTGTGCCCAAACTGAAGAACTACAAGGCTTTCCGTAGCTTATATGGGCCACTTTCTCCCCTGCCTTTCCCATCCTTAAAATCAATAACACCCATAATTTGTTCATGTGTGCACACGTGTGCAAACGTGCACATGAAGGCCACAGGTCAACCTTGGTATTCCTCAGGAGCCTTCCTTTTGGAGATAAGAGCTCTCATTGGGCCCAGAACTCACCACTAGGCCAAGTTGACTGTTCCAGGGAGCCCCAGGCATCCTCCTGCCTCCACTTCTCCAACGCTGAGATTACTAGCTTATGCCACCACATCTAGTTCTTTTTTATACAGGTTCTGGGAATTGAACTCGGGTCTGCATGCTTGCAAAGTTAGCACCATGCCCACTGAGCTACCCCCTCAACCTCTACACTTTTCATTTTAAAGTAAGATTAGCTCTTAAGAATTTTGTGACACCACCCCCCCAGCTGATTGTCAGGGGAGAGGAGTATGTACTTTCCCTAAGTCCCTTTGACGTGACAAGGTAGTGGAGCCTCTAGTAAAAATGGGTCACCATGCCTCGCTGTGACCTGGCCGTGCCTCCTCGCTCACTTAAACAGCTGCGCTGTTGTTTTAATTCTAATCTTCAGATCTGAAAAATCGAATCTGACTTCTGTGCTGATCTCTGACCTTGATGCCAGAGGCTTGAGGCTTCCCGTGTGACACCTGCTCATTCCTTAAACTTCTCTTCATGTCTAGAGCCCAATGACAAGTGACACGGTGATCAGTCAATCCAACGGCTTATCCCTGGAGATTCAAGAGGCTGAGTCCACCCCCCTCTCCCTCTTCTCTCCACCTCATGCATGGACCTGTTCCTGCCTCAATGTATGGTGTGGTGCGAGGGGAAGGTGAGAGACAGACAGACAGACAGACACGCAGGCACAGGTCAGAAGAGACAGCCCTCTTGGGTGTCATTCCTCATGTTCTCTCAACTTTTTTCAGACAGGCTCTCTCCAATCTCACTCACCAGAAACTCCCCAATTAGCCTAGGCTGATTGGCTATTGGCTAGCAAGCCTCAGGGAGCCACCTGTCTCTGCCTCCCTAACTCTGGGATCACAAGCGCGCACCATTGCTTCTGGCTATTGAACCAAGATCCTCATGTGTGCAAAGCAAGGCCTTACTTTACCAACTGAGCTGACTTGCCAGGACCCATGAATTAGCTTTTCCTGTCATGAAACACCCAAACCAATTAACTCACAGAGAAAGGATTAGTCAGCTTACCATTCTGGGGGCTCCCAGACAAGACTGGGCGGGCGGCCTCTCGCTTTTAATCCCTAGTAGGTGTGTCTGATGGCAGAGGCACAGGGCTTATGTCAGAGCAAGAAGTTCACATCATGAGCTGGAAGGAGAGAGAGCGAGGAAGGGGGAGAAGGAAGAAGGGAGAAAGGGAGGGAGGGAGGGAGAGAGAGAGAGAGAGAGAGAGAGAGAGAGAGAGAGAGAGAGATTGATTAGTGGAGTTCCACTCTCTTTTGGGGGCTCACTCTAACAACCCCATGAAGTCACTCTCCAGAGTGATGATGCCATTAGGGACAAAGTTCAATTTGGGGGAAGCAAGAGCTCATGGGGTTGCTAGGTTGGGAACGTAGCTGGTGACAGAGGACTTAACTGAGAAGCAATCACAGTGAGATTCCCACCTTGGTACTAGAATTAAACCTGCAGGGAGAGACCAATGGATAGTCAGTCTGCCAAACATGGGTGGGGGAAATCCCAGTGGCTTCAGTCTGGGATTCTGACTGGGAGAGAACATTCCAGAAAGCAAGCAAGTCCCTTGGTTGAAAATGGCTAGAGAATCCAAAATGTGAGTAGTCCCCTCCCCGGTCACCATGGGGGTGGGGGTCATCTATCAACCTCGTGCCCCTCTTAATGTGTAGGATTTGAACATAAACGTCATTGACACTTCTGTGAAGCAATCAGTTCCCATGAAGGCAATCTAAACGACCATGATAATATCATCTCGGTGCCAGCTCTGTCCCTGGTCCCCTGGTGACTCCAGTGGGCAAGTTTCGCATTGCTCCCACAATTTTCTCAGATGGGAAAATAAGCATCAATAACCCCAAAGCTTCACCGAGCTTTAAGATGCAAATTTAGGGGCTGGAGAGTTGGCTCAGAGGTTAAGAGCACTGTCTGCTCTTCCAGAGGTCCTGAGTTCAATTCCCAGCAACCTCATGGTGGCTCACAACCATCTATAGTCAGGTCCTGCAGGCATACATGCAAGCAGAAAGCTGTATGATGTATACATAATAAATAAATAAATAAATAAATAAATAAACAAACAAATAATAAATGTAAAAAAAAAGATGTAAATTCACTTCTTACTCTGTTCCCAGTTTCCAATTGTACCCAGGCACACACATGTCCACCATCAGCGTGTGTGTGTGTGTGTGTGTGTCCATTATTCATTTTACGAGGATGCTAGCTGCATCCACTCAGGCCTCCCATTAATGCCCCATCTGACCCCGATTAAAGACCTATCGTAACATGCTTGCATTTAGATGCAGATGCAACCAACTGATTATGCAATGATAACCCAACAATGCCAGGCCAATTAGACAGAGACACGAAAAGTCTAAACGTAAACCCTCTCCCATGAAGCAACCTCTGGAGGAAGCCTCGAATGGGTAATTCATCTCTTTAATCAATTAACATTTCAAAGAGTTAAAACCCCCTACTACTTACAATTCTAAAGTCTTCCCTGGCTCTTGATTCTGCTTACTTGTTCTCTGGCAGTTCACCCTGACGGTGGTCGAGCTGGGGTTCTTCAGCAGATACAAGCCTACAGGCCTGACATCCTCCCCTGGAGTGGGTAAGATCCCTTCAGGGTGCCAAAGTCAAGAGTCATTCAACACAAAGGCTGTCACTGTCGAGTAAGGGTCTAAAGCACTTGTATACACACCTGTGGGCACTGGAGTGGCCTCTACTGGTTATCGACAGCTTGTCTTTGTAGCCCAGGGGTAGTTGCAGACAGTTTAGTGCATGCGAGAATTACATCCACGCCATCACTGCCAAACTCAGATGCCACACGCACCCTGTATCTGGTAGTGGGAATATACTTTAGAATGGGTCTTCCATTCAGTTAGAGTGGGGTCACTAAAGGGAGAACTCAAGACAATGTAACTGGTACCCTTATCGAGGGGTCCAATTTGGATATACTGGCAGACTGGTACACAGGCACACTACCCTAATCATGGGCACACATTCAACTGATTACCTATGTAGGTTTAGACTGAGACACGCAGAGAGAAAAAGGGAGAAAGACACACACACACACACACACACACACACACACACACACACACACACAGAGAGAGAGAGAGAGAGAGAGAGAGAGAGAGAGAGAGAGAGAAACAGAGATGGACAGAAACAGACAGACAGACAGACAGCCGTGGATATGGAGGCAGAGACAAAGAGAACACACAGGGTAATGCGTCTATAAGCCAAGGATGGCCACCAAAGCTCCGAAAGAGGCCTGGAAATTATTCCCGCTCACTCACGGACCTCAAAGGAGGACAACCTGAACCCTGGAATGATGGCTCAATATTTAAGAGTAATTAATACTGCTCTTGCCGAAATCCGTGGTTCATTTCACAGCACCTGCATGGTGGCTTGCAACATCTGTAATTCCAGTTCCCGGGTATCTGGCATCCTCTTCCGGTCTCTGTGGGTACCAGGCATTCACACGTGCAGGCAAAATATTCATACACATAAAATAAAAGATAAATGGACCTTAAAAGACAAAATAAGGGAACCAATATTCCAACACCAATATGCCCCCCAACCCTACAGCTTACAGAATCACAAGACAGTAAACACATTGCTTACACCGTCAGTCTCTGATACTTATCTAACAATTCCAGCACACACCTATGGCGAGCCCCTGAAATATGACTGCAGAGTGAGAGGCATGCAAACAGGTGAAAGGCACTCATCAAGAACAGCCGGGCTTCAGTCTCATAGACAGTTATGGGAAACAACACAGAAGAGATAGCCTACAGCGTCCATAGCTGAGGGACAGAAAGCTGGGGCTCACTCTCCGTCTGCCCCAGTTCCTCAGCCCTGGCATCCAACTTCTTATTGAAATCCTGAAGTCTAGGCATCTCATAAGTGTGCAGTAAGAATTGGTTGACGCCCTGGAATCGTGAGTGTCGATAAGATGGGAGCTGACATCATCAACCACACATCAAACTTAGAAGATGGTCTAGGCATGATCTAGATGCCTTACTCTGAACCAATAAAGTTCCCTTATACCAGAGTAGCAACCTGGCTGACTGTTCCCATCCCCAAGGCCACTGACAGAAACTCAAGTGTCTGGGAGGAGGAAGATGGATAGAGAAGAGTTTGTTTTTAGCCTTTACCTGACGTTAGCGCATCAATAGCCAATGCTAGTCCTCAGTGTATCGTGTATGCACGTGAGCATGTGTGATACACGTGTGTGGGCATGTGCATGTGTGCATATATGTGCAGAGACCAGAGGACAATCTCAGATGTCCTCAGAATGCTCACCACTATGCCTTTTGAGACAGGGACTCTCCTGGCTTGGAAAATCCCCAGTTGAACTAGGCTCTCTGGCCAGTTAGCCCTGCAGCTCTGCCTAGCTCTGCCTCTCCGGTCTGGGATAACAAATGCTGCCCACCCCTTTCCACAGACAATGTGACCAATGAGCTCAGGGAGAAAAGAGGACCAAGGCCACTCATCTTACTTCAAGTCATTTTTCCTCCCCACAGCACAGTCTAAACTTCCTCTAGCTTGGACGCTAGCCTCCTCCCCCGCTCTTGAGTTCCAGGTCAGCAGGATCCAGGATTCCTTTGCAGGCTGATGTCCTGTGAAAGCTCCCCCGGGCCTCTTACGGGGAACAGGCCTGAGTTCTATGTCGAAGTCATGACCCCTAGTGCAGCAGCCAGGGGGGCTGCTTGCACTTGTCCTTCTCTAGGGGTCTTGTCTCTACCCCATAGGGTGTCAGCTGGCCACCTCCCATATTCCCTAGTGATAATGCTCACTAATGTCAGTGCCCTGGGCTGCCTACAGGCATTAGTCACTCTCACAGGTCTCTCCCTAGACACTGAGTTTCCACCTCATATCAGCTATATAGATGGTTTATGGTTATTTTTGCTATAACGGGAGACTGCCTTTTGCCTCTCACTTTGAACTTTTTTTTAATCACTTTTCAGCTCCGGCTAGTGTCCTACTCAGTTTTTACTATCCACTTGACACAAACAAGAGTGACCTGGGACAGAGCCTCCATTGAGAAATTACCCTAATCAAATTCAAAGTGTCTCGATTATTAATTGCATGGAGCACCCAGCCCCCCCCCCCATAGGCAAGGCCACACAAGAGCAGATGGTCCTGGATAAGAAAACAGGCTGTATGCAAGCCAGGGAGAGCCAGCTCGTATGCAGTGATCCTTCTTGACTTCTGCCTCAGGTCCTCCTTGAGTTCTTGCCCTGACTTTCCTCAGTGGTCTATTGTGAGCTGGGAGTTATAGGTGGAAAGGAACTCTTTCCTACCCAAGTTATTCTTGGTCCTGGTGCTTATCCCAAGAGCAGATGGCAAACTAGAGCAGTTGGTCAGTGGAGCTCAGGGGTCCCCCCACCCCTATACCTGGATGGACCCCTCATTCTGGAAACAGGGCCTGAGTACGGTGGCGGACCCAGTGCCATCCTTAATTGTTTTTATTCTAGCTTGTAAACTACTTATGTCACAGCACAAGTGTGGTGGTCTGGGACACTTAAACTCGTCAGTTCTCCCTTTCTGCTATGCGGATCCCGGGAGAGATGAGGTTCCTCAGGCTTGCTGGCATCCTCCTTTGCCTATTGAGCCATTTCGCCAGCCAGTCGGCTCCTTTAACTCTTGCTAGGAAATTGAAGGATGGGTCTATTGGGCTACAGAAGCTGAGAGACATAAAATCAAGCAGCCGGGCGGATGAGAACTCAGGATCCTTTTCCGTCGCCATGTTTAAAGATCTGGGATGGAGGTGTGGCCGAGGGCAAGGGGCTAACGCACGGATTGGAGATTCTGTTTCGAGTGTGGAAGGATTAGGAAGGGGAATGAGCAGCTCATCCAGGTGACAAACAGTGGTAAGTGTGCTCTCCGCACTGCCTGGTCATCAGTTGAGTAAGAGTGTGTGACCAATGGTTTCTTCACACGTTGGGCTAGCCTCCTCTCCTCACACAGGGAACAAGGCATCAAGTCAAGGCTCTACTACTGAAAGAGGAGTTGGCTCTGTGTCCCTCAGTGGACTCTGGTCTTGGTAGTGCACAGCCTGTGGGTGACCTACCACGCTGTCGTCCTCACGTCTGTGGTATGAAAAGATGGTGGAGATCAAGCATGGGAGTGGGAAAGTCATCAGGCAAGGTGTGTTCTGGTACTCCCTAAGTCCAGATATCCAGGAGAAACCTGGGCAGATCCTCCACCACCAGGCTGAATCTTGGAAGCAATTCAGTTCATTCTAACTGTATTTCTAGAGGCCCCTGTGAAGATCACAGGCAAAGAAAGACCAAGGTCACACTCTGACTGCTACTGGCTCAGCGGACTTACCAAAGTCACCTTCTGGTCTGGGTCCGTGTTTGGGGTTGTTTAACAAACGCTTGTCTGGATGCCAGGTCCCAGAAAGGAAGTAAGAGGTGGTTTACTAATACCCACGTATTCAGGGTTCACTAAAGGAAAGGAAGTGTGCGCGTGTCTGTATGTCCCTATGTGTGTGTATCCTTGTGTCTCTCTGTGTGTCTTTGTTTCTCTTGCTCCTCTTTCCTCCTCTCCTTTCCCCTCCTCCCCCTCTCCTTCCTTCCCTTCTCCTCCTCTCTCCTAATATCTCCTCTCTCCTCCTCTTTTTCCTCTCTGTGTAACATAATGTACACATACATGTAAACATTCCAGAGAGGAGTGCCGCAGAAAACATAAATCTATTCACACAATGAAGCATGTATATCCTAAGTATAGCCTAAGAAGGAGACCCAGACTAAGGAGAATTGCACATGGGAGTTGTCAGGGGTGTTTTACTAGGGATAAGGCCAAGTGGCCTTTGACCAATATTACCTAGGAATGTGCCTGGTGAAGGATCATCCTGTCTGCTGTTTTCTGAGCATCGAGCTACTACCACGAGAATGTTCAACCCTGACCTCATCTCCGTGATTTCAGACGCACTTGAAGAGATTGCTAAGTGAGTTTAATGAGCCCCTTCTGACTCTAGGTTTGAAAAAGAATGATGGACTACATTCCTGTCTTTAAGCAAAATCATGGTCAAAAGAAGTGTGCCCAGTTTACCTGGCAATGGCCTCTCTTGGGAGAGTTTTATCATTCTGTGTTCTAACTAGATGCTCCAATTTACAAATGCTTTCATCCAAGTGTGAGCTGCAGAGTATCTTAAGAGGTGCTTGGGTGTTTGCTGAAGCCCTACCCACAGTGCTCTGGGAGGGATGGGGTGAGCGCTGGGTCCCTACCCACAGTGCACTGGAAGAAGCTGCGGTGAGCATTGGGTCCCTTTTCCCAGTGCTATGGGAGGAGCTAGGGTGAATGCTGAGTCCCTACCCATAGTGCTCTGGGAGGGAGTGGAGTCAGTGCTGGGTCCCTACTCATAGTGCTCTGGGAGGGGTGGAGTCAGTGCTGGGTCCCTACCCATAGTGCTCTGGGAGGGAGTGGAGTCAGTGCTGGGTCCCTACCCATAGTGTTCTGGGAGGGGTGGAGTCAGTGCTGGGTCCCTACCCATAGTGCTCTGGGAGGGGGTGGAGTCAATGCTGGGTCCCTACCCACAGTGCTCTGGGAGGGGGTGGAGTCAGTGCTGGGTCCCTACCCACAGTTCTACTCTTACTCATTAGCCAGCCACACACTCCCTCCCCTTTCTTGGCTGTCTCCATCCCTCCTGCTCCATGTGAACTTCTGTTTTTGAGCTTTGTGACTGGCTAGGGGAAAGGGATGTAATCCCCCTGATACCGGAACACAGGGCACTTGGCTTAACTAGAGCTGCCACGTGATGTTGCCATAGTCATGACAGATGGAGAGGGTGAGGGGGCAGCACCTGTCTCACAAACCCCAGCACCAAGCATACAAAGCAGGGCAAGGTGTTTGCACTCCCAGAGCAGAGTCTGGGAAGAGGGGATTTGGCTGCTGAACGCCCCAAGTGTGATCCAAAACACAACCCCAGCTCTTTTGGAGGCTTAGGCTCTGGACCAGAGTCACAGGTCATTATTCATTAAGCAAGCAAGCAGACGGAATGTGTTGGACTCTCAAGAAGGCAGTCAGGGAGATTTATCCCAAGGCTGATGCTTTGTGCCCAGCGTGGGACTCAGTTTCCGACATCAGTTGTGGTTAGAAAGGACTGAGATAAAGAAAAAGTGAAGAACTCGTTTTGGGGAGACCTTGAGCCCACAGGGTCTGGAGAGGCTAGCTGGTGTTAGTATAATTTGGAGGGGGAGGGGAAGAGAGAGGAAAAGAATGAATTATGGCTTTGAAGATCTGAAGTCAATCCTGAGGATGGTGCTGTTCTAATCCAAGTCAGACCTAAGAAGCAGAACAGCCCAAGGTCTAGTTCAAGTCAGAAGCCGACTTGCTTCGTAGATGAGGACTGGTGTCATGGCGACTGTCAGAGAGGACGTTCTCCCTCATCAGACCTTTCGTTCTTCTCCAAGCCTTCAGCAAGTGAGGTCCACTCAGGCCAGGAAGGAAAGGCCACTCGCTTTTACTTGGTTCACACACTCAATGTTCATCTTATCCATATGCGCACCCCTGAAATGTGTTTACCCAAATTCCTGTGGGTACCCTGTGGTCCAAGCGAGTTCACACACCCGTGAACCCACATGTTAGAGAAGCTGCGCTGTAGACCTGAGCTAGACCCAAGGAGACAGAGCTGATCAGGGAGCAGGGGACCCAGACCTAGCCTCAAGGCCGGAGAGTCTCATGGGCGTGTATCCATGGCGACATGTGATCATCCCCTTGAGCACGAGCTATCAGAAAGAAGCAGTGAGCTTGGGTCATACGCCAACACTGCTCTGCGGGTGACACTGAGGAACAGGATGCAGCTGCTCCCTTTCCCAAATGCAACTATCTTGAGATTAACCTTCCCTCCTCAGCCGTGCGTAACAAGGAACCAGTAACTCCCTGTTCCCAGGCAACCTGGAGTGATTCAGAAGGTGGGAACATTCACTGGAAATCAACACAACCAAGGAGAAAGAAGGGGAGGGGGAGAGAGAAGGGGAGAGAGAGAGAGAGAACAGTGTGAGGCATCCCTACAAAGGGGGTGCAGTAGAAACATAAGATCCAGAAAAAAAAAAACTGTCAGTACTCGACAGTATAGCATGTCCCTCCACTATACCAAAGAACTAAATTGTGCAGAGCAGACATCTACAGATCGGGCACCTCTTTAAACATCAAAGTGACTGGAGGAGGAAGAGGCTGGAGTGAGCTGACATCTCCGGGAGGTCTACCAGAAGGCTGAACTGATTTGGACGGAAGGTGAACAGATGACTCAGAAGTAGAGCGATGAGAGGGGCCCAGGGGAGGGAGAGGGAAGTAGCGTGGGCGAGGGAATGCAATAGATTCTAATCACAGCTCACATGGTTTGAATCTTCAACATGTAACACTAGAACTGAGCAACGGTCTCCATACTTTCTGACTCTCATGCTTTCTTTCCTGTTTTCCTTTTTCTTTTTTTTATTCCCTTTACTTCTTTACAGTCCACCCATTGCCCCCTCCCAGCCAGTCCCCCCTCCCACTGTTCCTCATGCCCCTCTGCCAGGCCTCCCCACTCTCTGGGGCCTCAAGTCTCTCGATGGTTAGGCCTGTTTTCTCCCGCTGAGGCCAGACCAGGCAGTCCTCTGCTGTATATGTGTTGGGAGGCCTCAGACCAGCTGCCTGGTTGGTGGCTCGGTGCCTGAGTGATCTCAGGGGTTGGGGTTAGTTGAGACTGCTGGTCTTCCAGTGGGGGTGCCCTCCTCCTTAGCGTCTTCTAGCATTTCCCTAATTCAACCCCATGGATCCCCCATTTCAGTCCAATGATTGAGTGTAAGTATCTACAGCTATCTCAGTCAGCTGCTTGTTGGACCTCTCAGAGGACAGCCATGCTAGGTTTCTTTCTGTAAGCACATCATAGCATCAGTAATAGTGTCCGGTCTTGGAGCCTCCCCTTGAACTGGATCCCGAGTTGGGCCTGTCACTGGACTACCTTTCCCTCAGTCCTTTCTCCATTTTTGCCCCTGCAATTCTTTTAGACAGGGACAAATCCAGGTCAGAGTTTTTAACTGTGGGTGCTAACCCTATCCCTCACTTGATGCCCTGTCTTTCTACTGGAGGTGGACTCTAAGAGTTCCCTCTTCCCACTGTTTGCCATTTCATCTAAGGTCCCTCATTTGAGTCCTGAGAGTCTCTCACCTCCAAGGTCTCTGATACTTTCTAGAGGGTCCCCCCAACCTCCCACTTTCAGGGGTTCTCTCCTGTCTCCCCCCCACACCCATACCTGATCCCATTCCCCTTTCCCCTTCCCCTCCCCCTCCTACCCAGACCCCTCCCTCTGCCTCCTGTGATTATTTTCTTCTCCCTCCCAAGTGAGATTGAAACATCCTCCCTTGGGCCCTTCTGCTTGTGAACCTTCTTGAGTCCTGTGAATTGTATCCCAGATATTCTGTATTTTTGGCTAATAGTCCACTTATCAGTGAGTACACACCATGCATGTCCTTTTGGGTCTGGGTTGCCTCACTCAGGACGATATTTTCTAGTTCCATCCATTTTCCTGCAAAATTCATGATGCCCTCATTCTTGATAGCTGAATAGTACTCCATTGTGTAAATGAACCACATTTTCTGTATCCATTCTTCAGTTGTGGGGCATCTGGGTTGTTTCCAGCTTCTGGCTGTTTATTACAAATTCTGTCTAAAAGAATTGCAGGGACAAAGATGGAGAAAAGACTGAGGGAAAGGTAGTCCAGTGACAGGCCCAACTTGGGATCCAGTTCAAGGCTCCTCCTGCCTTGAAGAACAGAAGCATGAAAGTAATAACAGAGTGCAGGCCCACAGAAAGTATTTTATCTTTATCCTTCTTGCAGTGTGTGTGTGTGTGTGTGTGTGTGTGTGTGTGTATGCATGAACATGTGTCATGTATGTGTCCTGGATGAGTGTATGCATGATTTTGAAATGTGTGTGTATATGTTTGTGAAATACGTGTGTATGAATGTGTGTATTGTCGTGTGAGTGTGTAGGTACATATGTGTGTGAATGTGTGTGTTTGTGTTTGTGAGTGTGTGTGCAGAATGTGTGTATATGTATGAGTGTGTGTGTGTGTGTGTGTGTGTGTGTGTCCAGGGGGTGAGTATATATGTGTGAGTGAGTGTATTGTATGAATGTGTGTATTTGTGAGTGAATGTGTTTGTGAGTGTGTGTGTCCATGGTGTGTGTGTGTGTGTGTGTGGTGTCCATGGGTGTGTCCATGGAGTGTGTGTGGAGGGATGTTGTGTGTGTGTGTGTATGGTGTGTGTGTGTGTGTCCAGGGGGTTTTATGTTTTGTGGGACCTGTCAGAATGTGTGTGTAGTGGTGGATGTGTTTGTCTGTGTGTGTGACAGTGAAGGCAGGCCTGAGTGTGTGTTGTGTGGTGTCAGTGTCCTGGGTTCAGAACCAGTTTGGAGGTGTGTCAATGGAGGGAAACATGTGTGTGTGTGTGTGTGTGTGTGTATCTGAAATCACATCTGACTGTTTGTGGCATGTGTGTGTATGGAGGGATGGTGTGTGTGTGTGTGTGTGTGTGTGTGTGTGTGTGTGGGTATCCAAATGGAAGAAGAGAGGTACCTGTTTGTCTTATGTTTGTTTGGAGCTGGTGTGGTGTGGTGTGTGTGTGACAGCATGGTGACCAGGGTGTGTCCCCCAGGTTTGGGCATGTGTGTAAATGGAGAGATGTGTGTGTGTGTGTGTGTGTGGTGTGTCTGTGTCCATAGGGTGTACCTGTTTGTCATGTGTCCATCCCATCTGTGTGTGTGTGTGTGTGGTGTCCTGTGCCTGTTTGTGGGTGTGTGTGGAGGATGGGTGTGTGTGTGTGTGTGGTGTGTGTGTGTGCATGGTGTCCATGGGTGTGTACCTGTTTGTCATGGTGTATGGGGTGTGTGTGGTGTGTGTGTGTGTGTGTGTGTGTGTGTGTGATGTGTGCAGAGTCCAAAGTGTGTACCTTAATGGAAACAGTGTGTATGGAGGGTGTGTGTAAACAGAGGAAAGCTGACTCCCCTGGGACTCCTCCCTAATCAGATTAGCAGAAAATAAATTGAGGTTTCTGTCTGCCTTTTGACAGCCCTTTGTAGGCCCTAAGCCCTCCTCGATTTCATGGGATCATGCCCAGATTGCTGTGTTCAGAAGGACTTCCTGGAGGTGTTCAGCAATCTTGGAAATGGATAAAACAATGCTGAAATCATCTGACTTCAAGATTTGGGCATGGGTTGAAGGTTGCCAACTCTGCAATATCAACTGGCAGCAGAATATACCATGCAACACTAGGTGGACCCTTTTGTTTGTCAGGCTGGGTGGCCCTGGTCCTGCTTCCCCCAACACAAGCACAATCCACCTGAGCATGGGGAATGAGGGTGGTCATTTCCAAACGGCTTAAGGGGAGGGGGGAAAATCAGACAGCCCTGGGCTGCTTTAGCCCCTCTCCTCTCCATGCAGAGTCCTTCCTGAACTTTCTTGCATTCATCCCATCTGAAAACCAGCCATGTGAGCGGTTCCTCCTGCTGGTCCTGGGGCATTCTAAGAGCAGAAACAAAGAGTGACGACCACTCTCCACACTCAAACCTTAGAGACCGAAAGGTGTTCCAATGCCTGGAGTTCTAAGGCCTATGAGGTTGCAGTCGGTGCCTCATGCGCTTGCGTGGTAGAGGGCAGAGGGCACCTGTTTCCCACAATACATCTGTGCAGAAACTCAAGAATACGAAATCTACTCCACCGTTATTTTTGAAACATAGGTTTCACTCTGTAACTTTGCCTTAGAACTTGCTATAGAGACCAGGCTGGACTTCCAGAGATCCAACCGCTTCTGCCTCCTGAATGCTGGGATTAAAGGTGTGCACCCCATTAATCCTTCTGTCTCTTTAGTTCAAGCCCCAAGATGGATGCTAGGGCCTGTGTGGTCCTGCAGAGTGGACCAGAGTGATGTAACCTCCCCTTACCATCTCCCTCCACCACCAAGTACCAGGTACCTGCAACCTAGCAGACACCTGAGACTTGAGTGCGGCCAAGAGTATTCACCTCAGAGCTGTTCACTCTCAGGGCAACTGTCCCCAGCATCTGATTCTGTTTAGCCACAGAAGACATCAGTAAGGAAAACATCCTGGACCCTCAGCAAGACCCTGAGCCATATTCTGTGTATGTTTGTGAGATGTGTGTGAGAGAGTGCACGTGTGCGTGTGTGTGTGTGTGTGTGTGTGTGTGTGTGTAAATATGTGTGTATGGTGTTTGTGAGTGTGTATGTGTATGTGACAGTGTGTATGAGTATGTGCATTTGTGGAATGTGGGTCTCTGGGGGTTATCAATGGGGTATGTTCACCTGCTTATGGCATATGTGTGTTTGGGGTGTGTGTGAGCATGTATACATGCACACAGAGCCTAAGAATGAAAAGCCCACCTTTCAGAATGTCCTACAGACTTGGGATTCTTTTCTCGGATCATCCTGGCCCCAACTTCCTTCAAGTCCATGTCCAGGCTACCCCTCCATCCCCACACTCCAGGCTGGGATGCTGAAGATGACCAGGTCCCAGGCTACCCCTCCATTAATCCTTCTGTCTCTGAAGTTCAGCCCCACCCCTCCATGGACACTCCAGGCCTGGGATGCTGAAGATGACCAGATCCCAGGCTAACCTCCCTCCATCCCCACACTCCAGTCTAGGATGCTGAAGATGACCAGCCCCAGGCTCCCCCTCCATCCCCACCTCCAGGCTGGGATCTGAAGATGACCAGCTGTCCCCCCAGGCTATTCCCTCCATCCCCACACTCCAGTCAGGATGCTGAAGATGACCAGGTTCCAGGCTACCCTCCATTCTACACCCAGTTTGGGATGCTGAAGATGACCAGCCCCCAGGTGTGTGTGTGTCCATCCCCACATGTGTCCATGGTGTTTCTAGGATGTGAAGATGACCAGGTCCCAGGCTGCCCTCCATTTTGTGGAATGTGGGTCTCTGGGGTGTTGAAGATGACCAGGTCCCATATTCACCCCTCCATCCCCACACCCAGGTTTGGGGTGCTGAAGATGACCATGTCCCAGGCACAGAGCCTCCATCCCCCACACTCCAGGCTGGGATTGAAGATGATGTCCCAGGCTTGGGATTCCCTCCATCCCACATCCAGGCTGGGATGTTGAAGATGACCAGGTCCCAGGCTACCCCCTCCATCCCCACACTCCAGGCTGGGATGCTGAAGATGACCAGGTCCCAGGCTACCCCTCCATCCCCACACTCCAGGCTGGGATGCTGAAGATGACCAGGTCCCAGGCTACCCCTCCATCCCCACACTCCAGGCTGGGATGCTGAAGATGACCAGGTCCCAGGCTACCCCTCCATCCCCACACTCCAGGCTGGGATGCTGAAGATGACCAGGTCCCAGGCTACCCCTCCATCCCCACACTCCAGGCTGGGATGCTGAAGATGACCAGATCCCAGGCTACCCCTCCATCCCCACACTCCAGGCTGGGATGCTGAAGATAACCAGGTCCCTTCTTTTCAAGACTTGGTTGGCACAGAGTTGGAAATAGAGCCCCAGATGTGACAAGGACAATGTTGAACAAGGACAGTGTTAAATCCTGGTTTTGTCTTGAGATTTTGGTGTTTGGGGATAGTTATCTTGATAGCAAGATAGAAGTCTAACATGTTTCAAATATGCTGGGAGGTGGTTTTATGTATTGTTATATAATTTTGTGTATGGTGTGAGGGGTCCCCACACACACTTCTGAGTTGTGTTAGCACTCAAAATCCTGAGACTTGAGAGCATTCCAGAGAACTCTGCCGACTTCTTACTGTGTATTTGGTATCTTGGCTGCTCAAGAGCTTGTTTTGTGTGGATTTAAGGATCAAACACAGCGCCTGCTGAACGCTGGTCAAGCATTTAACCACAGAGCTACAACTCCAGCCCTCTTTTCAAATTTTGCTTTGAGACGTGGTCTCACTACGCTGCCTAGACTGGCCTCAAACTTACTGTAGCCCAAGTTGGCATTGAACTTGGGAGCCTCCCACCTCAGCTTCCCAAGTGACTAGGATTACGGGACTGAACCGCCAGGCACAGCTACCAAGAACATTGCGATGAATCTGATCTCATCCTACGTTTGATCTCACTAAGGCGCAAAATATCGCTCGAGTTTGGCAAGTCTCCCCCATATTTCCAATCAGACCCTGATTCTCAGAAATAGGAAGGAACTTTCCCGAAGCCAGCAGCAAGTAGAGAACAGAGTCAGGGCTTAGTGCCAGTCTGTCTGACCCCAAACCTCTGTCTTCTTACAACAGCCAAGAAGTGTAGTCTGGCCTGTTACCTGCTGCCCTGTGGCTGTGACTAGTTCTTAGGACAGGTTTTGGTACCTGGTTAACTGCATTCACTTTTCCCCCTAAGACCACTCTGTTGTCTCACTGGTGTCCGGAAGTCGACTGCAGAGAGACCGCTCATGGTGTTTGTCCAGGGTTCAAAACTCCTGGTGGCAGGGCTATGACATTACGACGATGAGAGCTTCCTTTGGAGTGCTCCCTCAAGAGGAGGAGCCAACTCCTGTCAAGGTCACTGTCCCAAGTAGCTCAAGAGAAAGAAGTCAACTACTTCCACTCTCCTCACTCTTAGCCCTCACAAAGTTCCAGGACACCAGAGCAAAGGTCCGAGCATCAAGATTGCCTGTGATTTTAGGGCAGGAGATTCCTAGACTTCCTTCCAGCAAGCCTGGGTCCAGGAAGCCTTACTATGCTGGGGACAGCTCTCTGTCCCATCAACCACCATTGATATCCTGGCGTTCATCAATGACTACAGAAACCCACACCTTCAGATGTAGGACCTTGACTTACTCTATTCAGAAGTTCCTTGAGTCTCTTGACTGCTCTCGTCAGCATGAAGTCTCCTCCACTACCAGGACCCCATGAGTAAGACTAATTGATCTCTGTAAAGTGCTTTTAATAGACAGACGCACTACCCGTCAGTAAGCACGAAATAAATGTTCATGACTGCTGTTAGCAACCGAGAGCCTCCATTCCCCTCTTGGTTACAACTCTCTCAATCTTTTGATATAATATCTTTATATGTGCATGTGCTTGCACATCCGTGTGTTTGTGTTCAGGTGTGTGTGTGTGTGTGTGTGTGTGTGTGTGTGTGTGTGTGCACTGCCTTCAGACTGGAGGTCAGCTCCAGGTGTCTTCCTCAGTTGCTCTCCTCTTTGTTCCTGCTGCTTCTTCTGCTTTCCCTCCCCCCCTCCCCTCCCCCTCCCTCCCCTCCCCTTCCCCTCCCCTCCTTCCTTCCCTCCCCCTCCTCTTTTGCGTTGAGACATTGTCTCTTCGTCTTGCCTGGAATTTGCTGACTCAACCAGATTGGTTGGCCAATGAGCTCCAGGAATCCTCTTGTCTTTGCCTTGCAGTGCTAAGATTACACCATGCTTCACTGAGCCTGGGTTCCTTAAACGAGTTCCTGGGATTGAACTTGGGACCTCATGTTTGCACAGCAAGTCCTTGAATGCTACCACCTGGGCCATCATCCCTCTAGCCCTTGACCTATGTGTGACACTTTTCAAATGATGTTCTGTAATTAATTGTTACTGTTTCTAAACCCAAAAGGAAGATGAAATCCAGCCGTAGACCTCTGACTACAGGTCCCCGTGGGGAACCCAGCAGGATGTTGTCCTCTCTGACCCATCCTGAGAATCATGGCCCTGTCCTGTTCTTTAGAGTCAAAGGCTTGCCGCTCAGCACAGCTCAGCCAAGGGTGCCTTCCCATACAGCCAATACCAGGGAACAGTAAGAGTAAGGCCCCTTCCCTTTTCTATTACCCAGCACTCTTTCAGTGGGATGGGACCACGTGGCTAGGTTCTGGCCAATAGGATATGAGCAGAACTGATATTCAGGAATGACCAGACTCAACCTCTTAGAAGACAATAGACATGCCTCCAGTGTAACCTTCTCTGTTTGAGCCTTATCTCCCAGGCACATCTCTGTGTCTGAGGCTGGAAGTGAAATAACCCAAGATAGAAAGCTCCTGGCCTGGAGAGATGGCTCAGCGGTTAAGAGCACTGACTGCTCTTCCAGAGGTCCTGAGTTCAAATCCCAGCGACCACATGGTGGCTCATGGATCGGTAATGAGATCTGATGCCCTCTTCTGGTGTGTCTGAAGACATACTCTGTGCTTATACATAATAAATAAATAAATCTTTAAAAACAAGAACAACAAAAATGAACGCTCCTGGCCCACTGGGGCCACAGGCCTGCCTTCCGAGACTCCATTTGAAGAGCTGTCCATGCACCCTATGTGTAACAACACTCAGTAGTAATCGTCTTCTTTGTGCTTTGTTGGAGGACTGAAGCATTAGAACTCTTAGACATGGCAGTCGCTACCCTCCGATAATATCATAACAACCATGGATACTCATCTTGGGCAATTCCATGCCAACCAGAGAAGAGGGCTGACGAGGAGGAAGACAAGGGAACCGCTGAGTGGGCTACAAGCCCTCATAACCACGTTGTCTAAGTTACCATGAAAGTGCATGGCACAGCCCAACAGTCGGAGTAAAGCCTACTGTTCTCAGGAGGCTCTCGGCGGGGCCAGAGATTTCCCTTCCACCCTGTGACACAGTGGCCTAGTCCTTCCCAGAGATGGGAGGTGTGGCTTGTTCTAGACGGTCCAACCCGAGAGCTTGCTGCTACTGTTAGGCGGGACAAGTCATTTTCCCGCTTTCTGTCAGTTAACCTCAAGCATCCCCAGGAGGGTGCTTTGGAGATGACCCAGCAGGCAAATCACGTGCCTTGTGAGTACGAACACCTGAGTTTGATCCCCAGAACCCATGGAAAATGGTTGCTGGGGAGGTGGAGATAGGCAGATCCTTGGAGCCTGCTGGCGAGATCCAGCCGTGGAAGGCCCTGTCTCAAAGGATGCAAATGATGGTTTTGAGAGTAGCATTGAGGTTGCTTTACAACCTCCGCATCTACGTGCACATGAACATTTACTTCAGCAGACTACACACGAACGTACATACATGCATGCACATGCATGTATGTTTTTAAATAAAGGAACCGGTAGCAGGGCCTTCTGAGGAACAGTAAGGGTCATGGTCAAGAGTTCTGGAGTGCTAGACAGGTGGTTTAGTAGCTCAGAGTTCTCACTATTCTTGTAGAAAAAACTGTGTTTGGTTCCTGGTAGTCACCCAAATGGTACCTCACAATGGCTTGTTAACTCTGGTTCCGGGCTATCTGGCGCCCTCCTCTGGCCTCTGTGGGCACTGCACACACGTGACATATACATAAGTACACAAAACACCTGTACACATAACATAGATCTTAAATAAAAGAAAAAAGCACTCTGGACCTAGATATGTGGCCCTGGGCCTGAGACTATACTAGGACACTTCTACTCAGTGGACCTCAGAACAGGACACATGACCTCCCCACCCGGCATTGCTTTGTGCTCTGAGTGAAGGGGCTAAGCGGGATTAGACACTGCAAACTAGCAGCCGAGGAGAAGCACAGTCTGTAGTATGTTTTACTTGGCTCACAAGCTCGTGTTATAATTTTTATTAATTGGTTCTCCTCAGTTAAAAATTAAAATTTTACCTCTCCAGTACTGCTCACTGGGAGCGCGGGGTGCGAGAGCCGCTGCAGGGTGCCGGAGCCACCTTGGGATTTCCGGTGGGAGCAGCTGCAGAAACCGCCTGCCACCCAGCCACTGGCCTTGACGCCTCCCTCGGAGGTCAACAACAGCAACAACAAAGCAAAAATTAAATTGTTGCTTTGGTTGGTTTGTTTGTTTGTTTTTGCATTTAAAAAAATCTAATTGCTCTTAAACCATCTGACAATGTTCAGCGTGTGTTCCCTCTGAGCAGTAATTGGTTTTCCTCTTCAGACATGACATATGTCCTCTGGTTAGCAGCAATCCTTCCCTCCCCAGACCATGTGTTCGCCTTCATTAGCTGCCTGGATGGTCCCGATTGGCACTTGAGGGTGAGCCCCGTAATCTGCAAGGTTCTTCTCCTCCATGCGCTGAACAACCTTTCTAGTTCGAGTCCCATTGGCCAGCTCAGGTCACTCCTGAGCCCAGGTTACATGACAAGACAGGAGGCACGAATCTTGAGTCCTGACCTAGACGGGGCAGGGGATGGGTGTGGGTGGGGAAGACGTGTATTGAGGCTTGGCATGGCTTCTCCTGCGCAAAATGACCTGAACGTAAGGAAAATTTTTAGAGTGAAATCCAGGGGGCCTTAAGCCGAAGGCAGCAGGCAAGGGCCCACCACAGACCGACAGCCTAGTGCAAAGGGTGTGACAGCTACGTGTCTGCCTGCATGACCTTGTGTAACTGAGCACTGGGGGAAACCACAGACTCGGCCCAGAAGGAATCCAGCTTCATGGAAGATCAGGGCTTTTTGACCATTGAGATCAAAGCTAAATGGGCAAGCCTGAAGAGTGGGCCAGTGGAGTTTGGAGTTGGAGTTTCCTGGCTGTCTTGGAAAATCATTTTTCCTTCAGAGTCTTACCGTTAGTGGTTTGGCTAACTTCTGGGCTCTGATCTCTGTCAGCCCAAGCATCCCTGTGGGGAAGGCAGCAGCAGCAGCTTGGGGAATGTGGCCTCTGGATGAGGCTAGCTCATGATTTTTGTCTTTGTGTTGGCTCTTGGTTCCAGCTAAGATCACAGTAGATTCTCAGTCTCGGGCTTCCTCTTGACAACGGGGCTGGCTGGGGATGAAGCCTGGGGCTGTCCTACTTGGCTTTCCCCTGTCTCTTTTTATCCATTTTACCTCCCCGGTTGGCAGAGGCTGATAACCAATGTGGAAATCAGATAGCTTCCTTCATCCAGGACTTTCTTTAAAAAATAGGCCCCGCGGTTTTTGATGGATTAAGTAAAAGTTCTTATAAGACGTTCCACTGCACTCCATAATCCATAAGCCAGCCTCAAAAAAGTGAGGTTCAAAAAAAAAAGTGAGGTTCAGCTATCACGTTGCAGGGGAGTGACTATGGAACTAAAAAGGAGCTTCTGAAGGAAGCCTGGAGTGGTACATGCCTGCAGGAGGATCCAAAAATTCAAGGTCACCTTCAACTTGATAGCAAGTTGCAGACTAACTGAGGCTGGCTACAGAGGCCTTGCTGTTTCATTTTGTTTTGTTTTTAAAGTCAAAAGGAAACCTAACCTAATCCATTCCCCTCAGAAACTATAAAGTGTTTCGAAAGTTCTTTTTCTATAACAGTTATAGAAGCGGCAATCCAAAGCCAGCAATAGGCCGAATGTAAAACATGGTAGTTTTATTTATCCAGAATGAAAAACCAGTCGTCTCCCACCCACAGTTTTCAGTGGAAACCAAAAATTAGGAACTTGGTTTTTCTTTTTTTTTTTTTTTGAAGGAGACCTGAAACCTCTACCATTCGTTTCTATTCCACCTCATTTTTTTAAAGGTAAAATGAAAGGTTATTTTGCTAGCAGAAAACTGTTATTGTTGCTAAATTTGCTAAGAAAATTGGGCAATTTATCAGTGGAGATGGCAACGGCAAATAGTCCAGCTTGCCAGAGGCGAGATATGCCTCTGTCAGCAGCATTAACAAGTTATGAGAGAAAGGGGGGGGGGAGACAGAGAGAGAGAGAGAGAGAGAGAGAGAGAGAGAGAGAGAGAGAGAGAGAGAGAGAAGAAATTTCAGGATAGTGATCATGGACTAAGGAGTCATGGGCAGGAAGGTAAGATGGTGGTCGAGCTTTCCCCAGAGCCTCTCCCCGCTAGCCCCAGACATTCCTGGGAAAGAGGCGTCCCTCAGGAGCATTTGATGGTAGATCACTCTTTATGCTACAAATCTTCCTGGGAGATTTAGGGGAAAGAGCCTGGATTAAGTGAGTATTTTCTCTGCTTGGGCTGGGTTAGCCCTTCCTTTTCTTAGCTTTCTGTGTTGGCTTGGGGGGCTTTGAATAATGCCTCGCTTCGTGAAAACTCCCAGCAAACAGGTCACAATTGGGAAGTGTGTGATGAACATTAAGCACGGTCCCCACCACAGTCTCTGCTACCCTTCCCTTTCTCTTCCCCACCCCTTTTTGTTCTGCTAGATAATTTTGCATCATTTATACGTGTGTGGTATTAGAAACTATGTAATATTTTAGACCCACGAGAAAGAGAAACTGTGATATTTTGCCTTTCTGAAGCTGACCTAATTAGCTAATATTTTTTCCAGTTGTATCCAATGAGGTTTAAGTTTTAATTTTATAAAAGGAGTCCCCCAACTATAAAACATCCAATCCAGAACACTTTACTGCTGAATTCAACTGGATTGCTACAAAAAGAACTCACGCCAATGCTTCTCAAACTAGTCCATAAACTAGAAAGGCAAAAGGCGTCCCCAAACTCTTTATCCAGGATTACCCTGATACTAAAACCATATAAAGACACAGCAAATGAAAAAATTATAGGTCAAACTTTTCTATGAAAGGTGGCAAACTAATGCAGATTTTCATGGAGAGGAGAAAGCTGTGTTTCCCTACAAACCATCCTATAAATATTCAGTATTCTTCCATACAATTTCCCAGAAGGACAAGAGCTGTGACACACCCAAGCTCACGGTGCAGACCTTGTCTTTGTTCTGGGTGCCATGGAAGAGCCTTAGGAGAGCCTTGAACAAATGAGGATGGAGATGATTTGTGTTTGGAGGTCAGTCTAGGTGAGAGACCACTGTGCATCCAAACACATGCACAAAACCTTTGGGCATAGAGATGATTGTCCGCTGACATCAAGGTGTCTTCTGATTTGCCAACCACATTCAGACAACTACCAATCCTGTTCTTCCTTGGGCTCCATCCTGAGACTATTTCTAAAACAGGTAGATAAGTAAGAGGAGTCAGCAGTCGGGTTTCCACAGATGCTCCGAAGCTCTGATTCTGCTCCCTCATGATGAGACTTCCTGGTGAGGCTCTGTACTGCCTGGTTTTGTGTGTCAACTTGACACAGGCTGGAGTTATCACAGAGAAAGGAGCCTCCTTTGAGGAAATGTCTCCATGAGCTCCAGCTGTAAGGCATTTTCTCAGTTAGTGATCAAGGGTGGGAGGGCCCATTATGGGTGGTGCCACCCCTGGGCTGGTGGTCCTGAGTTCTATAAGAAAGCAAGCTGAGCAAGCCAGGGGAAGCAAACCAGTAAGTAACATCTCCATTGCTTCTGCGTCAGCCCCTGTCTCCAGATCCCTGCCCTGTGTGAGTTCCAGTCCTGACTTCCTTTGATGATGGACAGTAATGTGGAAGTGTAAGCTGAATAAACCCTTTCCTTCCCAATTTGCTTCTTGGCGATGATGTTTTGTGCAGGAATAGAAACCCTGACTAAGACAGGCCCTAAAAATCCTGCAGACATGTTGGCATTCTGGGGCCTTGGAGTCTAAGGTCTCATTTAAATCTAACCTGCTGTCTAGCAAGACACATTTGTGGAGGTAATTTATAAAAATGGAGGATGGTTAATCAAGGTTCTGAAGGCTGGCGAGTCCAAGGTCAAGGCTCCAGAAGACGCTGTGTCTGGTGAGGGCTGGTGGGTTTCTCAGATGCTTCTCTCCGGCACTCTAACATTGGTGGGACTGGTGAAACTCAAAAGGCCAACCCTGAGTATCATTCTTCAGGGTTCATCAACTTTATTTTCGAGACAAGCACCATCATTGCCTGGAATGCACGAAGCCAAGACGGCAATCCAGTGAGCCCCCAGAGATCCAACTGTCTCTACCCCACCCCAACTTGCTTGCCCAGCAAGCTCATTCCCAACTGAGCTGTCTCTCCACCCTGGGCCCTCTGTCCTAAGATGCCAATCCTATTCTTTGGGGACTCCTCCTCATCACATAATCATATCCTGAAACACTCACCCCTACTCAGGCACGCACACGCAGGATCAACTTTTTTTTTTCATTTTTATTGGTTATTTTATTTACTGACATTTCAATTGTTATCCCCCTTCCCACTTTCCCCTCCACAAACTCCCTATCCCCTCCCCCATCCTCCCTACTTCCATGAGGGTGCTTCCTCACCCACACACCCACTCCTGCCTCAGTGCCCAAGCATTCCCCTACCCTAGGTCATCGATCCTCCACAGGACAAAAGGCCTCCCCTCCCAGTGATGCCAAATAAGGCCATCCTCTGCTACATGTCCAGCTGGAGCCATGGGTCCCCCATGTATACTCTTTGGTTGGTGGTTTAGTCCCTGGGAGCTTTGGGGGCCCTGGTTGTTTGATATTGTTGTTCTTCCTATGGGGTTGCAAACCCCTTCAGCTCCTTCAGTTGCCCTAACTCCTCCATTGGGGACCCTGTGCTCAGTCTGATGGTTGGCTTGGTGCACTTGCATCTGTATTGGTCAGTCAGGCTCTGGAAGAGCCTCTCAGGGGACCGCTATACCAGGTTCCTGTAAGCAAGCGTTTTTTGGCATCAGCAATAGTGTCTGGGTTTGGTGTCTGCATATGGAATGGATCCCTAGGTGGGGCAGGATCAGCTTTCAAAGTGTGGAGAGTGTCAAGAGCTTAAGGGTTCAGATTATCAGAATGTATCAGTCAGCTACACCCCAGTAACAAACAACCCCAGAGCTCAGTGCTTCAAACAAAAGCTTCATTGTTGCTCGTGCTCCTTTTCCAGTGCAGAATAGGGGAGTCTCAGCCCCACCATACTCACTCTGGAACCCTGGTTACTGGAGGCTCTACCTTCCTGTGACAGTACCAGATCAACGTGAGGCTTCCAGTCCAGTGACACCAGGAGAAAGGGAGCACTGCCTAAGCAGCAGAACTTGATCATTTCATTAGCCAAAACCAGTCCCATGGCTACACCCTGTCAGCAAGTGAGAAAGTGGCGTTCAGCCCACGCCTGAAGGTGGAAGAGAATGGAACATTGATGTGTATCATAAGATCGGCTACAAGCACACATCACAATCTAGGAGGACAGTCAGAAGATGGACATCCAGGCATCAACGATTGATTTGCCCAGATCGCTGCCCCTCAATAAACGATGTTTTCAGGGAGTTGGGTGTTGTAATTTCCCTTCTGTTGCTGTGTTAAAATTCTCTGACCTGAAGCAACTTAAGGGAGGGAAGGATTTATTTGGCTCACCATGACAGATTGCAGCCCATCATTTGGAGGGTGGGGGGAGAGTCAAGGCGGGAACTCTAGTGGCTAGTCATGTCACATCAAGCCTGCAGTCCAGAACAAAGGCGGGGTAAACACAGCCCCACCAGCTCATTTGCTGTTCTTCCTCAGCTCACTTTTTCCTCTCTTAGATTATTCAGAACCCCAAGTCCGAGAACGGCGCAGCCCACATTCTCATCCCGACTAGCAACCAAGACGATCCCACATGGACCCGCCCACCTGCCAACCTGACCTAGACAATTTCTCAACAGAAACTCTCTTACCCCGTGATTCTAGGTTGTATTGAGCACTGACCATCACAGTGCATCCGGAGCAAGCTTTTCCTATTCTCATAGAGTGAACAATCACTCACCCGGGAGCTTGCGTACTCCAGATACCCTTCCTGGATGCTGTGAAGATGCAAAGTCAGCTAGATGTGATCCCTTCCCCCCTACGTCCCCAAGGCAACAGCCGGCCTCTCGGCTTCAATACAATTCAGAGACTGATGGCTTTGAATAATTGTCATTTACTATGTCCCAAAGATAAATACACTGCCGGGTTTCCTAGTGTTCTTTTTCTCTCTGTAGATGAGAAAGGGGAGATATGTCCATCCAATGCCCATTCCAGCTTCCTCTTTGACTCCCCCTCCCTGAGCAGGGTTAAAGTTCAGTCCTGCACTCTTGGATAAACACTCAACACCTTGATTCATTTTGGGACATCATCTCAGGAGATACAGATAACACACCACACATCCAGTTCAATTAAAAGTTTAGGTCAACAACACGTAAGTGTGGGCATAAGAATGTCCCTGTCTCTTGTGCAGCCGTCCCGGAGATGTGAACAAATGCCTATTCACACCAAACAGGGCATGCACACCAGACCAAAGATAGAGTTCTGCCCTTGTCTGGTAATTGAACCAATAACTTTATTGGAATTATTTGTAGGAACATAAATGATGATTGCTTTTATTCCAATAATTTATATTTTTATTCATTTTACATGCTGGTCATAATTCTCCTCCCTCCTCCCTTCCCACACCCACCCTTACAAACTTCTTCCCCCATTGTTCCCTCCCTTCTCAGAGAAAGGGAGCACCCCCCTTGTGTACCACCCCACCCTGGGACATCTAATCCCAGCAGGACTAAGCACTCCCACTGGGGCCCAATCAAGAAGACCAGGTAGTGGGGAAAGGGATCCAATGGCAGGCAACAGATTCAGAGACAGTGTCCCCGTTCCACTTGTTAGGCAACCCACATGAAGACTAAGCTGCACATTTGCTACAGATGTGCAGGGGTTCTAGGTCCCCCTACATGCCTGCATGCTCCCTAGTTGGTGGCCCAGGTTGTTTGAGCCTCCATGAGTCTAAGTTTATTGATTCTGTAGGTCTTCTTGTGGTGTCCTTCGCTGCTCTGGCTTGGCTACTTCTACCTCTCCCCCAAACCCCCGACCTCTCCCACAAGACTCCCGGAGCTCCACCTGATGTTTGGCTATGGGTCTCTGCGTCTACCTCCATCTACCGCTGGATGAAGCCTCTCAAGAGACGGTTATGCTAAGCTCCTGTCTGCAAGGATAGCAGAGTATCATTAACAGGGTAGGGCATTGGCTCTAGTACATGGGATGGTGCTCAAGTTGGGTCAGGATTACTTATGAGTGTGGGTGAGTCACAGGCAGCTGCATCACTGAAAGTGAAAGCCCACCCTGAACCTTTATGATGACTCGTGGAAACTGCATCCTTGGTGCTCCCTTGAACATCTTGCAGGTAGGGGTAGGGGGCCAGGGGTGGGCAGAGAGTCTCCTCTCCTCAGAAATTACTGACTGCTTTATTGTCTTGGGAGAGGCTTTGTGAATTTTGTTTCAAATTCTCTCTGAGACCTGTGAGTTCTGTTTACTTCCTGAGCCTTGTAAGTTTCCTTTCCTTCGCATGTCTAGTTTCTGTTTGGAGTCTAAAGCTGCTTAGTACCATGCAATACATGAGACATACTTATGCTAAATGTATTTGTTATTTATTGGAAATTATACTTTAACTAAGGACGCTATATATTTATCTTTATTTGCTAAACCTAACCACCTCGGTGTCTTTGGGCATGTTCCCTCCTCCTTGTGAATCACTATTTCGTGTGTTTGTTTGTTTGTTTGTTTGTTTGTTTGAGACATTAGCTCTTCTTCTTTCTTCTCCCCACAACTCTAACACTGACTCTTGGGAGACATTCCCTTTGGTATGCTCTTCTAAAGTCACACTCTTGTCCTGGTCACCATCACTGCCTATGATACCATTGTTGTTTGTTTATAGCAGTTGCTACTCTACAGTTGTCTGGTTTCTAGAATACTCATTTTCAACACCCCTGAGCAAGCTTCCTGAGAGGAGGACCGGTGAACTTCTTGTCAGTGTCCCAGCACTAGTGAAAGCCCAGAGGGTAGCCCATGAGTTCAGAGTAAGTTCTTAACTGAGAGACAATGTGGTCTGAGTAAGGCTCCTACTGCCTACATCCTATGTCTATCTGAGGGGCAAAGAAGAAGAAAATTAGATAACACCAGTATGATTTTTGATGGAGAAAACAAAAGCCCACGGGTGAACAGTTCCCTGAAGACTGAGTGGAGATGCTAAACCAAGTGGGTTCTATTTTCATGGGCATGGTCAGGGAAACTGTCTCAGGTGAGGTGCTGGGAGCCGAGCTCTGTACCACTGGAAGGAAGGAGCTACAGTCAGGGCAAAGTATCGATAAGAAAGTTCCCAGAGCAGGATCCTCCTCAGCTCACCTGAGAACTAGACAATTGATCAACATGACTGAAATGGCCAGGGCCACAGAGCAGCCACTAGGAGAGAGGCAGTCCTGAGGATAGTGGCACAGACTGGCTTGTGTGGTGGCCTTGCTTTACAAGAGTCAGCACATTGAAAGACTTCAACCATAGGAGACGTATGCTACCATGAGAAGATGCTCTTGGTAGCTGTAATAAAAATGAACTGTAGGGGAAAAAAGACAAAGGGATGAAAGACATAGGAAACCAT
The DNA here is from genome assembly GCF_011064425.1 of Rattus rattus. NCBI lineage: Eukaryota > Metazoa > Chordata > Mammalia > Rodentia > Muridae > Rattus > Rattus rattus. Next base: position 15,563,731 of record NC_046154.1, read on the forward strand.
TGCAGTCATCTGAGTAAGAAAAAAAATGTTGGGCCAGTCTAGGTTTTAGCTCTGATAATGAAGAGAGAAGGGAATGAGGGTAAGATATAACTGTAACAGATAGCTTAATTAATTAATGGGAGACACGGAAGAAAGATCTGTTGGTAGATACAGGAGAAGATAAATAGATTCACCCTTGGAGAGGCCGTAGATAAATATTAGATGGATGGGCAGATAAATGGAATCAAGGATGCATGGAAGGGGACATTATTGATGTTGGTGCTTAGTGAATGTAAGGTAGATGGGTATTAGATGGATTGTAAGTGATGGGCATTGAGTAAGTAGAGAGAGAATGAATAAATAAGTAAAAAGATACATCATCGATGCATTGTAAATGCTGGCTGTTTAGTGAGAAGATATATATATATATATATAGATATATAGATATATATATATATGGTAGATAGATAAACTGAAGGATTATGAATGGATTGTAAGTGCTAGGTTTTTAGTGAGACAGGTGTTCGATGATTATAGATAGATTATAAATGGTAGGCTTTTAATGAATGTGTGGACATTGGATGGATGTATATATGGATGGATGGTGAATGGTGGATGGATGGATGGATTAAAAATGGTGGATATTTAATAAGTAGAAGGATATTGGATAGATAGATAAGCTAGATAGACAGATAGATAGATAGATAGATAGATAGATAGATAGATAGATAGATAGATAGATAGATCATAGATGAATTAAAAATTGTGTTTGGTAAGATGGCTATAAATGGATTATAAAAGGTGGATCTTAGCAAGTGTAAGGGTTTTGGATGGATGGATAGATATATGGATAGAAAATAGATAGATATAGAATGGCGTGTGGATGAGGAGGTGAAACCTTGTTATTTTAACGTCTAGGCTCTGGATCTAGACAGACCTCCTTTTAGATATTTTAGCTGATACCCTTCTTGGCAGAGAAACCTTCAAGAGCAGCTGGCCTTTAGAGGCCTCAGTGTCTCCATCTGAGAATTGGACTGTAAACCGTGGGTCACATCAACGGTGTGAGGAACAGAGCGTCACACTGTCTTCTGAGACACATTCCCAGCGCCCAGAATCCCGCTGTCATTATTCATACCCTGCATCCGGGCTGACACTCTAACTGGCATGGTCAAGCTATCGCCTTCCCCCAAACCCCCATTACTCTGCTCCAATCAGTTAGACTCCTCCTACTCTGCTCCTACACCCAGCAAAACAAAAACATTGCTATCAAAGGTCCGAAGATGCTCATTGATGTGCAGAAGGGACGATGCAGGGTGCGAAGTGCTCACGCTATCGCTATCGGGCGCCTCCATCTTCAAAACATAATCATGAATTTCCTTTGATGGGTTTTCAATATAGGGAGCGTTCCTGCGAGTATTCACAAATAATTAAACTGAGTTTAAATCTAAGTTGTAAGCTCTGCTGGCAAAGACGAGAGGCAAAGGGGAGCCCGGTAGGTAGGTATCTTTGTTATGCTGCATAATTTGGGGGAAGGGCTTTTTAATTTCCATCTTCTCCATCTAAGGGAGGTTTTGACGGGCTCCTTGGTACACTGTTCTGCCTTAGGTGATTTTGCTAAACCCAATCCAAGAGTGAAGTGGATGGGGCAAGGCTGCTGCTGTGTGGTCCTTATTAGAGCATTTACTCCTCTGATGTTCTCGGGAGCTCAGCAGACAGAAAACTTGCCCCTCCCCCTTATCCCGAAGAGGGTCAGCTGAGGCGTTCGCAGGTCATGTGATGCAGAGACCGGAGGTTTACGCTTACATCTCATTTCAGTGGGGGGAACTCTTGACTGGGCTGCCATGCTGGCTGCCTGGCAGGATGCCACCCTTCAGCCTCACTCATGAGTTTATTCCTTCTCCCCTGTCCTCGCTGAGGACAGCTATTGATCTCCGTGCATGACTTTGCCCTTGGCCCCGGATGCTTTCACAGTCTCCTCCCCCCATTTTCAAATGAACTTCATCAGTTCCCTGACGATTGACGTTTGTCTTTGTTCTTCGAACAATAATGGATGGATCAGTAAATGGTATGTCACGGAGCAGGAGAGACACGAGGGCGACCTTTATTAGATTGGGTATGTCTTCCCCACCCCTCTGTGGCATCGTGGGATTTGTATCAGAAGACAGACCGTAGGGAAGGAGCTGTGTGGAGCCAAGTGCTTCCCAAAATTGTGCTGGCCATTACTTTTCTCAATACAGTAATAACTGCCGATAATGATTTCTTATAAATTGTAACCATTAATATATCAATGAAAACGTTACATATTCAGTCGGGTTAAAAGCTCCTGCAGAACGTACCTGATCTTAGATGTTATCTTATGCTTCCGTCTCATTTCGGTGGAGGGGCTCTTCTCTGGGCTGCTGTGTTCCCATTTCCCAGTCTAAGTCTTGGTTAAGTCCTTGCCATGTGGATGGAGAAGATGATAAGATATAGCCCTCAAGGAACGTTCCAGAAGCTTTGTCTCACCCTGTGGTCTCCTGACCGCTGCCTCGTTCACTTCTAGCCTTATTCCTAATCCCCAACGATACTAAGCTTGCACCCACATCAGGACTTTGGCTCCAGTGTTCCTTCTGTCTGGAATGTTCTTTCTGAATAAACACACCTGGCACCTCATGTCTCCCAGTGAAAATGTCACCAACCTAGAAATGCCTAGGATTGTCTATCCCTCACAGTGTCTCTCTCTCTCTCTCTCTCTGTCTCTCTCTCTCTCTCTCTCTCTCTCTCTCTCTCTCTGTGTGTGTGTGTGTGTGTGTGTGTGTGTGTGTGTGTGTGTGTGTGTGTGTGTGTGTTTTGATCTCCACTGCTGCCCTGGCTTTGTTTACACTGGCTCTTTGTTTGGATCTGATATCCCTGGGGTTGCAAAGTAAGCACCTTACCAAGTACCGCTATAGCTGCTCACAACCACCTGTAACTCCAGTTTCAAGGGATTTGACACCCTCTTCAGACCTCTGACAACACTGAGCACTCACGTGGTATGCATACATACACGCATACATGTAGGCAAAACGCTCATACATATAAAAATAAATGAATCCTTCTTTAGAGAAAGGGGGCTGAAGGCCATGAGATGACTTCCAAGTGACCACCAAGACTGTGAACAGAATTCAATTCTGCAAACAACTGCTAAAACGGCCCAAGAGCTGAGTCACTTCTTCAAACAAAGACAAAAGGAAATTAGAATGACAGACAATGCCCAGCCATCTGTGTGGTGGGTCTGAGGAGTCACAGGAGAGCAGGGGCAGGGCTGTGTGAGCATCTGTGGATGATGGAGCCAGTCCTCCTACCTGTGCTATAGAGCAGGGCAGCAATGCTGCCCCTGTGTAGGCATCCACCATGAGGCAAGAGCAGCAAACTCCCACAGTGTCAGCAAGCCCAGCTACAGGAAAGGGCAGCGCTCTGCTGTCAGGTAGCCACCAAGAGTGGGCTTTCTGAGCCTGCCAATGCCTCACATGGGGGCCATCTGTGTCCTCGAGTTCTGCACATCCTAACAAGAGAGCAGGACACTGGAATACACAGTGGCAATAGGGTGTCACAGAGAAATAACAACAGCAAAAAATACCATGCTTAAGATGTGCAAGAAACAGTGGAAACTCTAGGAAGGTTTAACATCAACAGAACAGTCTGGAATGCATGTGTGTACATGCGTGCATGCACACACACACACACACACACACACACACACACAGAGTCAACTGTGTTTCCATGGGTTGGGTGTATGTGTTGTGTTTTTGTCTTGTGAGACAGGCTCTCATGTAGCCCAGAATAGCCTCAAACTTTCTATGCAGAAGAAGATTACCTTGGACATCTGAGTCTCCTACATCCAGCTCTTGAGTGCTAGGATTGCAGACGAGTGCCACCACATCTTGTTTACATGGTCCTATAAATTAAACCCATCTCCTTATACATAGTAGGTAAACTCTACCATCTAATCCATGGTTACAGCCAGATTTTTCTTTTTTCTTTTTTTTTAAACTCATCAAATTAAGTAAACAAGGAGTAGATCCATCTCAAATGATAGAGGGAGAGAGCTATGGTACCCAACCTCTTAAGTTCAAATCCTGCCTCAGACAGCTTTCAGACATCTCAGACAGCTTTCCTGCTCACTCAATTTCGACATCTATAAAGGAGGAGGAGGGAAACCAAACCCTGCTTCACGGGTGATGGGGAGGGGGAACGAATCAGCAAATGAAAGGCTTTCAAAGCATGTGGCCCAGAGTAAAGGCTATGAAAGGTTAGATATTGTTACTAACAGTGGTTGCTATTGCTTGAGGTGATTTTTTAAAAATGGCTTGGGACTGTGCTGGTTTTCTTAGGAAGTTCCATGAGGAGTAAGTGGCAGGTTCTAAGCTCCAGCTACTGGACCTCAGAGGTGGCCACATTTGACCCCTAGGACATCTATTTTGCTCTCAGAAAGTTCAGGTGGTTAATAGGGAGACCGATGAGTACCTGGGCTTGTCACTGTGGGGCACTTCACTCTAGAATTAATAATTTACTGAGCATTGGTGGCAGTCTTGAATTGTTTAGCAATGGGAGGGGACCCAAGTCAATTTGGGGGGCTGGGGGATGAAATGGGAAATGGTGGCTAAGAGTCAGCCCAGCTGGCAAACTGCTTGCAGAAGGAGCTGAGTTTGAATCCCAGAACACACATTTTAAAAAGCCATGTGTAACAGCATAAATCTGTGATGCCAGTGCTGAGGTAAGGGACAGAAGCAGGAGTGTGTCAGGCTTACTGGCCAGCCAATCTAGTCAAAAGGGTGAGCTCCAGATCCAGACAGAGACACTGTCAAAAGAAGTTAAGTGAAGAAAGATAGACAGCAGAGAGATAGCCTTTGACCTCCATGTGTACATATACTATACAGGGGGAGGGGAAGGAGAGAGGAGAGAGAAGAGAGAGAGGGGTAGGTAGGTAGATGGATGGATGGACAAATGGATAGACAGATAGACAGACAGACAGAGATAAGTAGTTAGGTAGACAACTGTGGCTGTCTCGGCACACACACACACACACACACACACACACACACACACACACATGCCCCAAGACATACAAAATACACCTGCACATACGCTAACATGTCTACTTATTCATGCACACAGAAACATACAAAAATGGGAACTATATACTCAAGGCAACTGAAAACTGAGGAGGAAGAACGGGAAGCTAGAGATGAGCTTGGATTGTCAAATGGTCAGAGTAAAAGAGGCTGGAGGATGCCTCTGAATGGATCCTGGTTCTTGTCCTCCTGGGGGCTGTTCTAAAGCTCTACCATCCTAGGTAGAGACCTGTGGGTCTTCCAGTCAGTTGGTCAAGAGCTGCACAAATCTAGTGACACAGGAGGAAATTACGTGTCTTCTTTGTGGGACAGTCCAGGCAAATGGGTTAAGACAGACGCATGCCCTTTCTAAAGTGACAGGGATGGTGCCAGGCTTCCTCAAAGTTCCACATGGGTGGTCAGAGAGCTTGCAGGTAGAAAAGATAATTAGAACCTCAGGGGTCAGCTGTCTGAGCAATGGTGGACCATCCACCAGCTAACAGACCTCCTTCACTTTGCCCACTCCCAGCCCCCAACCCTAACTTCCAGTCAGAGACAAAATGGCATCACCAACAGGGCAGCCAGGACCCAGAAGAAGCATCAGTCTATGTATAAATATGCAAGATGCAAGGCAATGTTCCTCTTGGGCATTCAAACCCCCAATAAAACCAGGGAGCCTAGTCAAGACAGGAAATATGTCTCCTGTGGGTGGCCTTGGAGCCAGCACTCTGGCCTCTGCTCTGCCCCTGTGGTACTCTCTCCCCACACCCAGTGCCTAGCTTCTCACACTCTGTGGGAAACAGATCAGAGACTGGTACTATGGGCTGAGCTTGACTGCTCAAGAAAGCATTCACTGTGAGTTAATATCATTCAGAGAGGGAAGAAGTTGGGAGAGGCCTTAGCAGGAAGATATCGGGGGTCTTTGTGGAGCTGTGTTGAGTCATGGTGGTAAAGAGGAATGAATGTTTCCTTTTAGTCAGTCCCTGGCAGCAGCTCCAGTGGCTTGCAGAAAGGCAAATGCATTTTTGTTCAGTTGTGCATGTGCATGATATGCATGGGCACGTGCATGTTGGAGGTTAGAAAAAACCTCTACTGTTGGTCCTTACACCCACCTTATTGAAACAGGGTCCCACCTTTATTGCTACATAAACCAGGCTAGCTGGCCTGAGGGTGCCTCTACCTTCCCTCGTCTCTTCATCTGTCTCCCGTGGGCAGGTACTGTACACTGGGGTTCTAGAGGCCTCAGTGTCACTGTGTCCAGCATTTGTGTGAGTACCGAGTATCTGGTCTCCTGTCAAATCAGGTTTGTGTGGTAGGCACTCTACCCACTAAGCCATCTTGCAGGTCTAAGAGTTTGTTAAGTGTGCAGTGAGCAAGTGGTTCCCATGTGCTCCTTGTCAGGGAGAGCTGATGTGAGCCTGTGATCAAGGTCATGGGCCACATCTGGATTTCTACACATCTGGACTTCTATTCCGGCCACCTGTATTTCTGTTATGTGCTGCTAGGCAAGGATCCTTGGGCAAGTACATAACCTTCTTGTACCTTACTTTCCTCATTTATAAATTGTCGGGCAAGCACAGCGTCTGCATATGGAAATACCCTGAGGCCTCAGTGGATGACTGCACGCAGCCCCCTCTAAGCTTTGCTCCTAGTGCGCCTGTTTGCCAAGGCCTCCGTAAACAGTGGCTGCCTTCCTTCTGATTTTGTTTCCATTCAGGTTTATCGTTCAGTTGTTCAAAACGAGGTCTGGGATTTGATTTCTCTTCCAACAATGAAAGCCACTCAAACACCAGGCCATTTTCCAGGAAAGAAGATTTAACATGAAAATACAAATGTTGAGAGAATGGATAGGAGGATGGATGAATATGACAGATGAATATGAGACTGAATGGATGGATGGGGAAGTGGGAGGCTGGATAAGTGGATGGGAGGCTGGGTGGATGAGAGGATGGATGGGAGGATGGATGGATGGATGGATGGATGGATGGATGGATGGATGGATGGATGGGTGGATGGGAGGATGGATGGGAGGATGGATGGATGGATGGATGGATGGATGGAAGAAGGGGTGGTTGGATGGGTGGGTGGTTAGATGGATGGAGGATGGATGGGATGGATGGATGGATGGATGGATGGATGGATGGGAGGATGGATGGGAGGATGGGTGGATGGATGGATGGATGGATGGATGGATGGATGGATGGAGGATGGATGGATGGATGGATGGATGGATGGATGGATGGATGGATGGATGGATGGATGGATGGGTGGATGGATGGATGGATGGATGGATGGATGGGAGGATGGATGGATGGATGGATGGGAGGATGGATGGGCGGATGGATGGGCGGATGGATGGATGGATGGAGGGGTGGATGGGTGGATGGATGGATGGATGGGTGGATGGATGGATGGATGGATGGATGGATGGATGGATGGATGGATGGATGGATGGATGGATGGATGGATGGATGGATGGATGGATGGATGGATGGATGGATGGATGGATGGATGGATGGGAGGATGGATGGGTGATGGATGGAAGGATAGATAAACGAATAGAAGGATAGATGAGAGATGGATGATAGATGGATGAATGGAAAGATGGACTGGTGGATGGACAGATGGACAGACAGATGAATAGATAAAAGGCTCACAGCATCAGAGAACACTCAGAGCATCAGAAATCAACCAATCAAGGATAAAAACCAAGGAGCAACTTGCCTGCAGCAGCCATTCTGTGTGGGTTTAAATTGTTTGCAACCTACTTTTAACAAGTGTTCAACCTCTCCTTTAGCCCAGCAGAGGCAGTGGAAGAGAAAGTTATTAGGGTATGGGGGAAGTAGATCTGTTCAGCAACAGTTCTTTGGGGGTGAGCTTGATCTTTGTCAGCAGTTCAGTCCCATAGCCAACATCAAATACAACTCAGAAGCTGCAGACAGTCCTCTAGGCAGGAAAACACCAGGCACGAACCAGCAACTATAGATCAGTCCTGAAGGAACCGCAAAGCTCGCCAACCAGCCTGAGGCAAGGCTTCAGAAGCAGCAAGCTGCTGCGGGAGCCTCACGAGCAGTTCTTGCGCGAGTTTCTCTCAAAGGCAGTGTTACCACAAGCTGAGCTCAACAACACTAGGTAAGGCGAACCAATACATGCCTGCCATTAGCAAAGAACAGTGAGGAAGGAAACCAAACCCATGCTCAGCGCTCGTCTCCCACTGTGTGTGGGGTCACATTTAGACTCCATCAAGTATGCTTTCAGGTATTTGCTGTATCAAAAACACTCTTTCACCTGTGTCCGCTTCAGGAAAACAGTCTTTCACATTTCTGCTTTAGCAAGGCATCCTTTCCCCTGTGTGCCCCAGAAAAAAAAATCACTTGACAGAACTAACAACAAAGAAGTTTCCGCCTCAGTTCTGTGCTGTGTATCTTTGGGGTTTGGAGGTGTGGCTTGCAAAGGGAAAACATTCTCTCTTTCTATGCTGCTTTCCTCAGCCTGGTGGTTCATTCTTTGGTTCTGCAAAACGGCTTCCTTTGCTACATTCCCACCATTTCCTGAGTTGTGTGGATTTTATTAAAATGCCGTTGCCCAGAACTTTGTCAAGTAGTCTCTCCCGTTTGGTTGATTCTAGAAGTGTGGTAGCTGCCGGTCTCATAGCGAAGCCTTTCATCCACCCCAACTTCACCTTTAGATCTGGCGTGAGATGTTGTTTGTTCTCAGGCTCCTGCACATGAACATCTGGTTTTTCCACAAAGTCAGTGGCCCTGTCATTTTCTCATCTTAGGTTTTTTGACACACAGGATTATTTATTTTCCTTAAGTCTCTCTCTCTCTCTTTTTTTTTTTTTTTTTTTTTTTTTTGGTACCAATATCACACTACCTTTACAACTGCCACTTTGTAGTGTACTTTGAAACCAGATCTGTGTGCCTATAACTTTGTTGTTCCTGTGCAAAAATTCTCTCAAGGAGAAGGAATGCAATAGGTCCAAGACCCACTGCACAATACAGTGACTGTACTCGGGAACAGTGTAGTGTGTACTGGAAAATTGTGGGAGAAACAGATTTTTGAGAAACGACACAGGAAACAGATTCTCACCATAGGAAAGTAACCATATGAGATGATCCAAGTTAATTATTTCAACTTAGACGTTCTGCAGCTTGTATTTCAAAATGTCAGACTCTACACTGTAAATGCAAGTTTGTCAATGGAGGGGGAGGGGAAGGCTGTATAGTGTTGTTTCCTCGAATCAAATGTAGAGGAAAAGAAAACTAACTAGGTTCTTGTATCGGCCATATCTCCTCCTTGTTACTATGCAACAGAAAATCCCCAAACTCACTGGAATACAGTACGGATCATGTGAGGTCATGGCTCTGAAAGCCAGATGTCTGGTTCTGCTGGTCCAAGGTCGAGTTCAGGAAGACTCATCATGGTCGGCCACTGAAGTCTTGCCTGGGCTTTTCCATGGGCTGGGGTCTCATCTGGATCACTGTGACAATTTAGCCTCGTTCCACTGGGTACAGACTAGCCCAGGTGCATTTCCGTAGCTAATGTTACAGTGTGGGTGGAGCTGCAGGGAGACCTTTGTCCAGCTTCTGCCTGTCCCACTGTAGGCTGGCCACAGCGTGTGCCACAATAAGCCAGAGGTCAGGAAAAGAAGCAGAAACCCCAAGCCCAGCCCATATGCTAGGAGGAAAGAAAGCAAACTTGTAGAGCAGAATTGAGGGTATCTGTCAATCAAACTCTCCCGATTTGGAAGAGGTGACCAATATCGATGGCAGGAAAGCAGAGAGGAAAATTACAAGAGGGTCAAGTCCACTGAAAGGAAGGCCAGGATCACTCACAAAATAGGGACATGGGGGTATTAAACTGAAGTATTAGATGATGTGCTCAAGTGTGTGTGTGTGATTTGTGTGTACATGTGTGTAGGTATATACATATGTGTGGGGATATGTACGTTCAACCTGGGTGTGTGTGCTTCTGTGTATGTAGATGTGTGGGAATGAGTGTCTGCATTTGCATACATGGAAGTCAGATGTCAACGCTGAGTGGGTTTTTATATATATATATATATATATATATATATATATATATATATATATATATATATATGCGCTTGGTTTTGTTGAGACAGAGTTTCATGTAGCCCAGGCTGGCCTTCAGGTTTCAATCCTCTTCTATCCAACCCCCACAAGTGATGTGGCCATGGGCATGCATCACCAGGCCTGACTTCTTTTCTAACCTTTTTTTCCCTTTACATTTAGGGAAACATCAGGTGTCCCGTTCCACTCCTTGCTAACACGAGGGTCTTAAAATCTCTCCCAATGTCTAGCCTCACTTACTCTTAAATAAACCCATGACTTAGCAGCCATTTTCCCCATGACCTTCAGATCCCAGGAAATACATATCCATGTAAAAATTAATGAAAAATACCTTTAAAGAAATTAAGCTTCTCGATTCCAGTAGATTTTTCTCCAGCCTGTGGATGAAAGTTTAAGAGCTCGCTCAGTCATTCCTGTCCACAGATTCCTCTGCTGAGACCCATGAGGGAGGTCGCAAATGAAATTATCTCAGGTTGATATATATTATGGGATTCCACATCCCCGCTAGCCACACCGAGGGACGAAATCCGGGCGTCTGCTCTCGACTCGAGATAGATGGGAGATGGAATGTGAGACTCCGTAATGAGAATTTAGAGCTCTCATCGCCTCCTGCCCGGCTGTAGGTTCCTTGTGCCAAAACCATCTTGGGATCCCCCTTCCCCTTCCCCCTGTTGTTTTATAAGCACAGCCAGCTACTTTAATAGTCTGGACATTTAAGATCCATAAAAGATAATGTGCAGCGAAGATGCTCGAGTCAGATAGACTCAACCTTCTAATAATCAATTCCTAACTAGGACATAAGAGTTGACACCGTGCCACTGCTCCTGCCGACTGGGAGGGAGAGCCATGTCCTTTGTCCTCCTTGGTGAACTTTACGGCCCAGCCTGACTGGATTCAGAACACGGGACACTAGGAAGTGCTGGTCATCGCATGTCTGTCGACAGGGCCATCTGTTTGACCCCAAACCTAAATTCCTTGGTAGCTCCCTGTAAATTATGGGTTGTGTCCCTTTATCCAAAACAAATTCTTCACATGCCATGTGGTTTAGCTTTCGGCCAAGTTTAACAAAGAAATCCGTCCTCTGAGTTCATGTTCAGGGGGAATTGCAACTTTTTTTTTCTCTTGAGGGCAGTGCTGAAGGGGTGTAGCTCAGATTCTGTAACTCCCAGCTAACAGCCACCTAGTGATTTCTCTTCTGGCTTCTGAGGATGCCAGGGCTCAGGCAAGATTGTCAATCATGTAATTTCAGACTTCGTAGATGCACACTTCTTTGTTTCTTTTGGTGTGTGTGTGTGTATGTGTGTGTGTGTGTGTGTGTGTATGTGTGTGTGTGTATGTGTGTGTGTGTGTGTGTGTATGTGTGTGTGTGTTTGTGTGTGTGTGTGTGTGTGTGTGTGTGTGTGTGTGTGTGTGTGTGTGTGTGTGTGTGTGTGTGTGTGTGTGTGTGTGTGTGTGTGTGTGTGTGTGTGTGTGTGTGTGTGTGTATGTGTGTGTGTGTGTGTGTGTGTGTGTGTGTGTGTATGTGTGTGTATGTATGTGTGTATGTGTGTGTATGTGTGTATGTGTTTGTGTGTATATGTGTGTGTATGTATGTATGTGTGTGTATGTGTATGTGTGTATGTGTGTATGTGTGTGTGTGTATGTGTTGATGCGAAGTACACGTGGGTGGGTACTCATTACATAGAGCATGTGTGGAGGTCAGAGGACGACTTTGTGGAGTTGGTTCACTCCTTCCACTTTTACATGGGTTCTGGAGAGTAAACTCAGTCACCAGTCTTGCGAGGCAGCTACCTTTTAGCCATTGAGCCATCCTGCCAGCCCAAACTCCTTATTCCCTAATCCTATTGACTGAATCATCTGCCACACTAGCATAAAAGAAACAGTGGGTGCTGCTACACTAAGTTTTCCCCATGGGCCACATGGCGAATGCCAGAACAGCCATGGCTACACAGTAAGACCCTGCTAAAAGGGGAGGTGTTTATAAAGCGCTTGCCACACAATCTTTGATATCTCTGCATCCGTGTAAAAGGCTGAGTGCAGTGCTTCATGCCTGCAATGAATCCTAGGGCTGGGGAGACAGAAACAATATGGGATTCAGTGAGAAGTCCTGGACCCGTTGGCCAGCCGGTCTAACTGAGTCAGTAAACTTCGGGTTCAATGAGAAACCCTGCCTTAAACACCAAGATAGAAAATGGCTGATAAGGACACTTGATGTCAACTTCTGTCCTCCAAACAAAAGCACACATGCACACAGGTACACACACACACACACACACACACACACACACACACACACACACAAAAGAGGAAGAGAAAGCCCAAAAGTCCCATTTTTTCAGTCAAAGCTAGTACATACACATTTTATCCAGTTACTGACATAACTCTTGGGAGACCCTCCCTCCACCTGCCCTCTTCCCCATTGCAGCTTAATGTGTCAAAGTGACCAAGGGAACAGACTTATGTGCTGAGCCCACATACTCCCCTATCCAGGCAGAGGGAAGAATAGTGAGAGAGAGGAGAGGTGCTGTGTGGGGTTGAAGCCAGAAACCTTGGTTTTGTACTGAGTAGAGGAAGAAACTAGTTGGACACGGTGGAACCACCTGTTGTAGTTCCAGCACTTGGGGGGGTGGATGTAGTAGAGTCATGAGTTCAAGGCCAACCTGGGCTACTCATCGAAACCATGTGCCTCTGAATCCTGAGCTAAAATGATCCATTCCCGCCTTGAGTTGCTTTTGCCCAGGGTATTGTGTCCCAACAATTAGAAATAATGAATATGGTGATCGTATTCATCTGATGATCCCTTTGATCGTGGCTAAAATGCACTCCTTTGATGAGGCTGTGTTCATGTCTCCTACATTCTGCTCCTAATGAATGGAGAGCCCTCATTTTTTTTTAACTATTGAAACCTCTTTATACGAGGACAAATTTTAATATTTTCTGCATCAGTTATGGTTTTATCTTTGTAGTTTTCCTCTCTGAAGAACACATTTTTTTCATTTTTACATAGTCAACTCAGCCACGTATTTTAAACTTAGTTTAGCACTATATTTATTTAGAATATAATTTTTTTTACTAGTTTGCAAAGAGTACGCTAGCCAACTATATTGGGGGTTCCGTTGGCTATACTTTGGGAATTAAACTCTTTTTGAGTGAGTAAAAATTTAGTATCGATTTTACGAAAGAATTTTAGTATTAAATTATAATTTTTAGAATGCAGAGCTAGAAGGACGGCTTCGTGGTTCTGAGCACTGACTGACTGCTCTTTCAGAGAATCCAGGTTTGGTTCTTAGCATCTACATGAGGTTCACAACTGTCTTAGTTAAGGTTTCCATTGCTATGAAGAGACACCATGACCAAGGCAACTCTTTTAAAGAACAACATTTAACTGGGGCTGGCTCACAGTTCAAAGGTTCAGTCCATTATCATCATGGCAGGAAGCAGAGCAGGGTCCAGGTAGCCATGGTGCTGTAGGAGCTGAGAGTTTACATCTTCATCCAAACGAGGCCAGGGGCAAACTGTCCTAGGCAGTTAGGAGGAGGGTCTCAAAGCCCACCCCCATAATGGCACACTTCCTTAAAACAAGGCCACACCCCCTAATAGTGCCACTCCCTGGATCAAGCATATTCAAACTACCACAACTACCAACTATAATCTGGGTCTAGGGGATCTGATCCCTTCCCTGACCTCCACAGGCCCATGTCTGGTACAGAAGCGTACGTGTAGGCAAAACATTCATGCATATAAAATAAAATGAATCTAAACACAGGGAAATGTTTGACTTAAAATTATCCTTTTTAGATTATAACCAGTATAAAAATTGAAAAAAAAAATCATGCAGTACAATTAGCCTGACCCAAAGACTGGACATCCCAATGAATTTCTGTACAGTTAGAAGAGCCATTCTGAAGTAGGGTGCCCTGTAGTCCACACTGACCTTATGTCAACAAGGATGAGACGACGACCTTGGTGCTGATTCCCTCCACCCCCAGCATTGTACCGCAATTCTGGGGCATGTGTAGTAGCTCAGCTCTTGCTCTGGCTTTTTTTCATACGGTCTAGCAGGCCAGAAGTGGTGTCTTCCATAGATAGAGTGACCCTTCCCACCCCAGTTAATCTAATCTAGAAACTTCTTCGTAGTCATGCTTATAGATTTGTCTCCAAGGTGGGTCTGGATACTGTCAAGGTGACCAAGGGCTTTATCTGCCAAACTGTTAAAATTGGAAAGACAGCAAATGTTATGAGGGTTAGGATATATGTGCCTCCTTCTTCCTCCTCCTCCCCTCCTCCTCTTTCCCTTCTCCTCCTCTCCTCCTCCTCCCCCTCCTCCCCTCCTCCTCCTCCTCTTCCCCTCTTCCTCTACCCTTTCTTTTCCCCTCTTCCTTCTCCCCTCCTCCTTCCCTCTTACTTTCCTCCTCTTCCCCGCCTCCTCCTCTTCCCCTCTCTTCATCTTTTAGTTCTCTTGATGATTTCAAGTGTGCTGCTGTGTGTATATAAACTGTCCCCCCCCCCAAAGGTCATGGGTCAAAGACTCGATCCCCAGCTGGTGGCGCTACTAACCCCTGACAGGACTGTGAGGAGTCTAACGTCAGCAGTGAGCTAGCCCATCGATGGGCTAAGCCTGTAGCCGGATAGGCTGCGGGGAGATAGAAGAAAATGGGTCATCGGCCCCGACTACCAAGGCTATACTTCGTTTCTCTGTGTTTCCTGGTGAACGCGAAGTTCCACCGTCCTCCTCAAAGGTACTGTCCTCCTCCCCAGACACCAGGACTTAAAGCAAATTTACCCTCTGCAAATCCATCCATCATCTCCCATATAGCAGCGAGGTCAGCACATATGAGGCAGCACATATGGGGTCACCATGTACGGGGTCACCACGTATGGGTGCAGGTGTCAGCACGTATGGGGGTCAGCACATTGGAAGCTACTTCTGCTCCTCTTCCTTACTTTTTCTCGAACACTGATTCTTTCGAACAGATGTTCACATCTTTTGGTCACATAGCACCAGAAAAGATAAACCCAGGAGCCACACATTAAAATGATAAGTTAATCGGAGGGAAATTGTGATTTTATCAACTTTACTAGATGTTTGCATTCTCCTAAAAAAAAAAAAAAAAAACGGTTGGCTCCCTCGTTTGTTCAAACATTATTTTGCTCACCTCGAACGTATTTTCCTGTCTTTCAGCACATAGATCTTTGCCATTTCCTGTCTTCTGGTTAGCTGGGGTCTGCTAATACAATTAAGAAAGTGGATTCCCGTTGGGGATTTAGCTCAGTGGTAGAGCGCTTGCCTAGGAAGCGCAAGGCCCTGGGTTCGGTCCCCAGCCCCAAAAAAAAAAAAAAAAAAAAAGAAAGTGGATTCCCGCTCGCCCTCCTGGCATCTAACTGGCTGCTGGAAGTAGTCATTGCCTTCTATTGTGTACATAATCCTATCTGCTTTCACAAACAGTGATTAGCTGAGAGGCTTACAGTCACCTCTCCACATTGCCAAGGGGCCTTGAAGTCTCTTGGTTATAGGGAAAACACGTCAATAGCTGCCATTGAATGTGACTGTATCATATTGATTAATCAGACTTATCTAAAGCTTTCAAAGAGATTTTCCTCATCCTTTAATTAGGAGTAGGTGCCGAATCTTATCTGACCTGTCGCCTGTGCTGGCCATTTATAAAATTCTGCACAATTATGCCTCTCATCTATGTAAATGGCCCCTCTGTGTTCTGTCAACTAATTCTTTCCCCTACTGAGTCCTGCCTTGTCTGAAGTAGATCCTGTCACCTCTATTTTGCTACAACTAAAACAAAGCCAAACAAAATCCTCCAGCTTGTGTTACCCCGTTAATCTTTCTGTGCCTATCTCTCCGTCTTAATCTTTCCATAGCGCGGAGTTTCAGCATCTTACTCAGTCAGGCAGTTGATAAATGTGGGCCCCATGTCTGCGCTCTGTCAAATATTGGCTTAAATCCCTGGATACAAAGATGAGAAAGAAGAGGGAATCCTCTACACCAGCGGTTCTCAACCTTCCTAACAGTGCAACCCTTTAATGCAGTTCCTCACGTTGTGGTGATGACCCCGCCCCCAACCACCACCACCACCAAATTCATTGCAACTTCATAACTATAATCTTGTTGTTGTTATGAATCATAATGTGAAATCTGATATGCAAGATATCTGTTATCTTTTGGAGGGTCAAACCCACAGGTTGAGAGCCACTCTTCTAGAAGTTGTGGATGTAAGGGTGGGGCTGGGGCTGGGTGCTGCTGTGGATGGGGCTAGACTCACAGGGGGACTGTCTCTGACATACACACAATACGTATATACAGCATACACTCACGCTAACTCAGAGGCCTCGGGTCTTTGTGCTTCAGGGTCCAGATAACTCTAGGACCCATGGAATTTAGGGGGCGCACACTAGGGCATCACTAGAAGTTCATAAGGCGAGCCGATTCCCCTTTACTCTGTCTCTCTGTCCACCACATAGGGTCTGCCTGTTCATGGCTTCTGTTCCACTCACTTTTTTTTGTTACCAAGTGACTTCTCAGCATTGAGTCTATGGTCAAGACCATCCTGGGCTGGGAAGTCAGCAGGCACTAAGGTGTAGGAAATAGCCACTATCGTGGAGATTGTGTGCTGGGAAAAAGGTAAGTGGACAATGACAGGAAGGAACACAGAACCACTTCAAATGGGGGCAAGCGTCAGAGTAGTGCTCTGTGTGATGCATCCCCATCAGACTCAGAAAGAAACACAAAGCTCTCCCATAAGCTGGAGGCCTCTCTTACTCATGCAGGTAGATGTGTGGATGCACCATCACCCCAACCACCACCCCCACCATCACCATCACCACCTCCACTATCACCATCACCTTCATCACCATCATCATCACCACCACCTCCACCATCACCATCACCACCTCCACTATCACCTCTACCACTACCTCCACCATTGCCATCACCACCTCCACTATCACCTCCACTATCACCATCACCTTCATCACCATCACCTTCATCACCATCACCTTCATCACCATCATCATCACCACCACCCTCGAGTCCTCCACCATCACCTCCACCAACACCCACACCATTGCAATCATCTCCACCATCACCTCCACCACCACCTCCACCATCACCATCACCATCACCACCTCCATTATCACCTCCACCATCACCATCACCATCACCACCTCCATCATCACCTCCACCATCACCACCACCTCCTCCACCATCACCTCCACCACCACCTCCAGCATCACCATCACCACCTCCACTGTCACCTCTACCATCACCACCTCCGTTATCACCTCCACCATAATCATCACCTCCTCCACCATCACCTCCAGCATCACCATCACCATCACCACCTCCACTATCACCTCCACCATCACCTCCACCACCACCACCAGCACCACCATCACCTCCACCACCACCACCACCAGCACCACCAGCACCTCCATCCCCCACCACCAGCACCTCTACTACCTGTGCAATCTTCCCCTGCCTCACTCTATAAGCCCTAGACCTCTATAGTCAAGCACCGCTCTTCTCCACTTGCCTGCCCTTCCTCACAGATGTCCAAAAGCTTTCTCATCACCGTCTTCAAGTGTGCTCCAGTGCCATTCATCCTGTGGCCTTTTCCAGTCCCCTCTCTGATGAGGCTTTAGCCACCCGGTGATGGTTTGCATAAGCTTGGCCCAGGGAGTGGCACTATTAGAAGGTGTGGCCTTGTTGGAGTAGGTGTGTCACTGTGAGGTGGGCTTGGAGACCCTCCTCCTAGCTGCCTGGGGATGCGCAGTCTGTTCCTGGCTTCCTTGGGGTGAAGATGGAGAACTCAGCTCCTCCTGCACCATGCCTGCCTGAATCTGTGAAGTTCCGCCATGATGATAATGGATTGAACCTCTGAACCTGTAAGCCAGCCCCGATTAAATGTTGTCCTTTATAAAACTTGCATTGGTCATGATGCGTGTTCACAGCAATAAAACCCTAAGACACACCTCTATCACCTAGCCCCCCTAAAGCCTTTGCCCTGCTTCTTTTTTCTCACTGGTCTTAGCTCCTTTTATGACCTGATAGGGGTTTTGGGTTCACTTGTGTCTTTCTTTATTGTCCTTTAAACCCTTATCTCAGAACCCCAAAAATATTGAGAATAAGGCCAACAGACACTAAATGTTCTTTTTAATTATGAGATTTCCATGAGTCTGTGGGGACAGAGAACATGATATTATAGATCGAGTGTGACGTGTGTGTGTGTGTGTGTGTGTGTGTGTGTGTTTTGTGTGTAATGTGTGTGTGATGTGTGTGTGTAGGTGTGTGATGTGATGG
This sequence comes from Rattus rattus, assembly GCF_011064425.1. Lineage (NCBI taxonomy): Eukaryota > Metazoa > Chordata > Mammalia > Rodentia > Muridae > Rattus > Rattus rattus. Next base: position 15,582,189 of record NC_046154.1, read on the forward strand.
ATGTATATGTGTATGTGATGTTTGGGGTGTGTGTGTGTGTGTGTGTGTGTGTATGTGTGTGTGTGTGTATGCTTTACAAACTGCATGTATGTGTGTGTGCTACATGTGCCTATGGTGCCTGCAGATACCGGAGAGGGCGTCAGATCACCTAGAGCTCGAGCTTCAGACAGCTGTGAGCCACCACGTGGGTGCCGCAAGCTGATCTTAGATCCTCAGCAAGAGCGACCAATGTTCTTAACCACTCAGCATCTCACCAGCTCCAACTTCTCTTCCCTTATAAAAAAAGATTTAGTAGATGTTCCGGGAGTGTTCGATGAAATAAGGAGGAGGAAGGGAATGGTCAAGTGGAAAACAGCACAGCACGGGTGGGAAGACACTGTCCTCAAGTGGGAGCACTCCGACAGTACAGGTGGGAGGACTCCTCAAGTGGGAGCACTCCTGCAGTACAGGTGGGAGGACACTGTCCTCAAGTGGGAGCACTCCGACAGTACAGGTGGGAGGACTCCTCAAGTGGGAGCACTCCGACAGTACAGGTGGGAGGACTCCTCAAGTGGGAGCACTCTGACAGTACGGGTGGGAGGACTCCTCAAGTGGGAGCACTCCTGCAGTACAGGTGGGAGGACTCCTCAAGTGGGAGCACTCCGACAGTACAGGTGGGAGGACTCCTCAAGTGGGAGCACTCCTGCAGTATAAGGAAGGGAATGCCCAGAGACATTCAGGTTCTCCCTTCCTCTCTGAAGCTCACCCCACAGTTCGTACCTTCCTGTCCTGCGTAGTGTAGGGTGGACTAAGAAGAGGGAGGCCGCACTGCTCTCCTCCCCATGCACACTGTCCCCTCTTGATCAGACCCCATGCCTTTATAGTTTTCCATTTATCCTCATGGCTTACATCCTGAGGAAATGATTATGTTGGAAAATGATGGCCCTGGCCTGCCTCCTGCCTGAAGCGTGACACTGAACTTCATTGTGCTCCCCAAGTGACATCGCCCTTCAGTGCGCTGCTCTCCCGCTCCCTGTGTGACATCTCACTTCTGTGTGCTCCTCTAGTGCTCCCTGAGGGATATCACACTTCCCTGCTATCGTCCCTGACCCAGATGCCTCAGCTCAGCCTTGGTCTGCCAGCCTTTCTTGTCTATGCTCTCCCTGCTCTCGGATCTGGGAGCTCTTCCCAAGTTCACATCCGGGTCATCAATCTCTGCAGTGCTGACTCAGCCCTTTACATAAGAGTAGATTTTTACCTCTGTTCCCAAGACCCTGGTTTCCTCTAGAGCTTCCTTGTCTACTCCATCCCTGTTTCCAGGCTGGGTTTGTGCCTAGAAAGGTTCTCCCTCCACCCCTGACCCCACCACAGGCCCACCCCCCACCCCCAGACCACCCCACCCCACCCACACCGACACCCAGGCTGTCATCAAGCCTTTCTTCCACTTCCTCAAGCAAGTTGCTCGTAGAAATTCCTACTTCCTCTGAACAAGAGGGAGACAGCACTTGCTCATTCATTGGTGGTCTGCCCCCTGCCTCAACACAGAGCCAACATCCAGCAGGGGGAAAAGCGATTGTGAAAACCAAGCAGTTACCCAGACTATTTTAATTTTGTTAAGAGCCATGACTAGGGCATATGGCCCGTGACATGAGAGCACACAGAAAGAGTAGAGTGCCTTGTCTAGGATAGAGCTGAAACAAGGAATCTCAATCTCTCTCTCTCTCTCTCTCTCTCTCTCTCTCTCTCTCTCTCTCTCTCAAACACACATGCTCTTCCTGTCTTTTCTTATAGCCCGCCTCCTTCTTGACTGGCTTTCCCCATACCGTTGGTCATTGTCAGCGAACCGCGATTGGCACAGGTATCTTTTACAGCGATGGATGGACTAGCACCGTCCGTTTATTACACTCACTGTCCCCTCGAGTGTTGTGCAATCCCCCTTCTAAGAACCAGGAGTCGCATGCCTCTTACCTCATATCAGGGTAAGGCTGTCACTGTCCCTGCTACCTTACTTCAGATACCCCAAGCCAAGCCCTGGTGTCCAGGCAAATCCCCAACAGATCTCGTTCCTGCGACCTTTCTGGAGTCGGTGAGCCTGAATCGGCTAATACCTTCCAAGGTGTGCCCTTTCCCACTCCAAATCTAATAGCACCACGGAGCACTGCAAGGGCCTCGTGTGTTTCTAGCGGTCTGCAGTCACTGGTGCAGTCTGGGAAAGGAGGGAGGGACAGTCCCCGAAACACATCTACCAGAGCAGGGTGCTCAGAAGAACGGCCCTGAGTCTGATTCTAAGGACAAAGAAACATAAACCTCTCCATGGCGGGAGGATGGAGTGAAATGCTGGCTGCCAAGGAAGGACACAGCAGGTTCCCGGGGTTCAGATAAATATTTAAACTCTATAGGAATTACGAGTCTCCTGGAAGGGCATGCATCATTAATTCCTGGGCAGGCAGGTTAACAATGAGCTGAAGCGAGCTGGCCTCTTGAATTATTCTTTTAATGGAGTTCCCAGGTTAAAGGAGATTTCATTTAAGGTCAATCAAATAGGTGATTTCAGCCAGGCTTGGTGATTAACACAAGACCATAAAGAAGTCCTGTGACACTTATCATTTTGACTCAATCAAACCTTCCCTTAGGCTCAGAAAGCACCAGGTGAGCTCTATAACCATAGATCAAAGCTGGGACCCCTGGGGGATGGGTCCCCATCACTCCCCCTCCAGCAAGAGCTAAACACCCCTTCCCCCAACCAATTGGTTCAGTCCACACCCCCAGGCAAAGGGAAGGCATCCGGGCTCCTTCCCTGTCAGGTACATGAGGTCTACTAGAATAATTTAAAATAATGGTGTAGATTCCATTTATTTCTGGAATTCCCAATGATCAGTCACAGTGAATTAGTAGGAGTCAGAGTTTTCGTCTGACAGACCTGATTACACCAGGTTCCTGCCAGCTTCCTGCTCTCTCTAACTCTCCCTTTATTGGAAGATGCCTCGGGGAATCAAGCAGAATTGAGCAGCCCCTAGATCATGTGTCTTGGTGATCCACCATTGACTCGGTTAGGAAATTAGGGGTGGGAGGAGGCATCTAGAAAATGAAAATGCCTCCAGGTCTTGAAAATTCATTCAAGGGGCCTTCGACAGGCATCCGGGCATGGTGACGTCTGATGGAAGAGGGCTCCGCGGCTGTCATTAGTCTTCAGGGAGTCAGCGTGCACGATGTGTTTCCGGAGCTGAGTGGGTCCTTGGGAGTGAAGTGTGACATCTTTCTTTCCTTGTGTGTGTTCCCCCTATCTGAATAGTCCAGGATTTTTCCTGAATGTGGGTTTTACCTGATTGAGCATTTTGAGGTGATTGGACAGGATTTTCCCAAGCCCGGCTGTTTATTTGTGCCATCCGGCTTTTCACTGAGTCCGGAGAATGAGGAAGAGAGATTCTTGTTGTCACACGGTTATTTTATAATAAATCAGGCTTTCTGGCAGATAGTCTCTCTCTCTGTGTGTCTCTCTCTGTCTCTCTGTCTCTCTCTCTCTCTCTCTCTCTCTCTTTCTCTCTCTCTTTCTCTACACACACACACACACACACACACACACACACACACACACACTTGAGCTCTGCTAGAGTGTCTCTGTAGAAAACAATTTTAGATTCCTGCTATGAACCTTACAAGAAAAAGAAATTCCCACACCTCTCCTTTTTGCTGATCAAGAACTGAAGTAGGAAAAAGACATGTTCAAAATAATGCAGAGAGATGACATACAGGCAAGATCTACACGTGAACATGAATGGACTCTTCCTCAAAGATTGACACTGGTGCCATGAGGCTAGGGATTTGATGAAACCCTTTGACATGCGTTATTTTCCCAAAGCCTGGGAGAGAAGGTTTCCCCTCTGGAGCCAAGAATAGCTTCTTGAAAGACTTTACTTGTTATTGCTCTTGAAAGGGCATTTGATCACTTTTTTTTCTTTGCATCTATTTAAATAGTATTCAAGAAACAGTAACAAAGAAAGCAGAGGTCTGGGTCAGGTCCCTTCCAATTTGGGGCTTTAGAAAAGAGCCCAGCAGTGGCTCTGAGTGCATCGCTGGACTCTGGGATCACACTGTAGCATCCCTAACGAGTTCCCCCATGGGAAAGCATATGAGAACCCCAGCACACAGCATAAGCATGCTTGGACCTGTGGACTAAGTGCTTGAGAGCCTTAGGAGAGAGCTGGCTGGGAGGCCAGCCCAGAAACAACTGCAGAAATACCTCCACGATTCACCAAGCTCCGGCTTTCTTTTCGCATGTTGATTCTCGCTCCTGACAAATGAGAGCTACGTCTTTATCTTTCTCTTGGCTCAGACTAAAGTATTATACGACCTTGAATACAGCATCGTGTTTTATTTTCCCAACTCCGCCAAGATACAGTCTAGCCCTATTGACTATCCAACCGAAGAACCCGGGACCATGACAGAACATGCACAAAGGAAGTACAGGAAAACCCATAAGCCTCTTTCTCCCCGGCTCCAACAGCAGCAAGACCCCCAACCCCACCCCTATGCTCATGGGATTCTAATAAGCAGGGACAGGGGAGATGTGAAATTGAATCTCAATTACAAGAGCAGTTAAGGGAATGGGTATTTTTCATTACACTTATAGACTTGTGTCTTTCTCTATGCTTTACCTAATTCTATAAAGAAATAAAAAAAAATCCCTCTCTCTCTCTTTTTTTTTCAAATCCAGCCACGAGAGGCCCCAAAGAGGTTTCAATAGTGGCAGATGGTAATAAATCATTGAAAAGGGAAAACATTTCACCAAAGTAAATCAGACTCATTTTGCTTCCTTACAACTCTGGTCTCCATTACTTTTAGGAATGTTTTCAACTCTGAGATGAATAGACCAACCAGGAAACATAATTTATTTGAGTCTAAAGTTGGCCATATGAATCTAAAGCAGAATAAAATAGTGGGGGATTTTATGTTACTTGTCAACAGCGGCTCACCCCTTTACAGAAATGTGCTACTACGTGGGGGACCCAATTGCTAAGGGGGATCAAGGACTGCTTAGAGAGTTGCCCTTTGGCTTCCAATGTGCCCATGGGATCAGTGCATTGCCTTTCCCCAAGGCCCCTAGGACCTGTTGGGAAGTTGACTCAGAGTGGGATGGGATGTGAGCCTGCTGTGTGCAAAACAAAAGCAAAGACCACAGCCTGTGGTTAAAAAAATGTGTTATTCTCCTCTTTGCTCATCTCAGTAGCAAACATCTGTCAAAAGCAAGAGAAGGGAATGTTCTTTCTGCTTCATGGCTTGAGGGGACAAAAGTCCATGTGGCTGGGACAGTGTGTAGCTACAGGCCCTATGGCTGGGACTCCTTACCCCCTCATAACTCACCAAGACAGGAAGCTAGGGCAGGGTATTAACCTCAAGGCCCGCTCCCAGGGAAACACTCTCTCCTAAAGAGTCCACAATGGTCAAGCCAGTGCCACCAGCTCTCAGCCGAGTGATGTCCAAAACTGTATCAGTTTCCCATCATTCCCTTTTAGATAAAGCCCACACACCTTGCAGCCTTGGTGAATCTCTACCATATCTATCTGCACACCTCTGAAGCGAAACTTCCTTTATCCATCAAGGTCAAGGTTCCTTCTTACACACTTATTTATTTATATACTTATTCCCCCTCCTTTCCCATGAGCCCTTGTGCTCCCCTGACACCAGGCCTACTGCTAACCCTCAGCCGTTCCCACCACCACACTTCATGAGGAGCTCACAGGTCACGTACACCTCTAATCATCACACCAGGCTGGGCACTTCTCCACTTACCAGTCCAGACCCATTTCCTCCCTGCCGCTGCCCAGTCTCGCTCGACCCAGAGCGCGGCCTCACTCAAGCTCCTAGCTCCAGCTTCCAAATTGGGTGGGCTCGAGATCTGTTAGATGTATTTAAAAGCATGCTGGATTGAACAGTGGCCATCTCTGCTTTCTAGTTGGTGTGGAAAGGACCCAGAGGGAAGATTAGGGGATGGAGAACAGGAAGAGAAGTGAAAGCCAGGGAGCATGCTCTCTTGGCTCCCTCTGTCTGTGTGGAAGGTTGACCAAAGTCAAAGGCTGTACCACACACACACCACACACAGACACACACAGACATACACACACCCTGTTCTAGTGGGGCAGCCCCTCCCCACCCCCACAGACACAGTTCTTCCTGGTTCTAGGGCTCTCTCCATGCCATGAGTGGGTGATAAGAGACTCCTCCTGCTGTCTCCTGGTAGTATTTTCTTATCCCCATCTAGGTTTGCAGCGTCCTTCCTAGCACTGTGCCGGGAACTCCCTACCTGGGAAGACCTTGCCCAGACAATCGGAGTCCCCAGCCAATCCCATGCTTCCATGACTATTTGATGAATTATAAAGCCCACGCTAGGCCAGACTCCTCAGATAACTGGTGTTCTAAATCCCTGCTGGCTGGGGTGCCTTGTGATCCTTAGGGCAGTTCTTGAAGCTCCCCACTCCCAAGATTTCCCAAACATTAGAGGAAGCCTCCGCACATAGACTCATCCTATCTTGCATTCTGGACGTCTCCCTTTCACCTCTCACACAAGGCCAAGGCTGTCTGGAGGCTCTACTAGGGATCATCCCAACCTAAAAGCCAACTATCACTCCCCAAGGACAGTTGCCTTGCTGCTCTGACAAGAGGAGCTGGTGTGGGCTCAGGCAGGCAGGGGTGATATTCTTAAATAACAATAGCACGTCGAGCCACTATTCATTGTCCCGCAGTCTAACGGGTTGCCTGGTGCTCATTAGAAGGTTTGCTCTCCTTGCCCATTCACGCCTTTAAAGAGGGAAGGACAGGGGAGACAGAAGGGGGTTATTATATTTAATGTGAAGATGTACAGCTCCCAACCAATTACATTTTAATTTCTTTCTGAATCTTAAAAATGGCTCAGGGCAGCAGTATTGACAATGACCCTGGCTCAGACCCCAGATGACTGTATTCCAGACCTTGGTCTTGCCAACCCGTTTCCCGGCTCCAGTGCAACAGAACTGGATGTTCATGTCCCTCTCCGGGACCTGTTCTTCACATCGCTGGGTCCTAGAGTAGCAGGGTCTGCACCCACCACACTGTGAAAGGCATGTGGAAGTCTTCATTTCTGTTATACTCATAAAAGTAAGTGGATAGGGCATCTGTGGATTCCTTACCTCTGCCTCGGTGTGGTGGTAGAGTGTAATCTAGAGTATTCATGCCGTTCATGGGGGGCGGGGAGAAGCCCACAAAGCTGTAGTGGGGCTCCCACATAATGATGCTGCCCCTGATGTACAATGCCAGCCCCGGAGTCATGTTCTCACGTTTCAGTGACTGTAGAAAAGTTGAGGAAAGACTATTAACACTCTGTGCTTCTTCTCTTTTTTGCCTCCATCACATCTCAGAATTTAAGTAGCACAACCTTGCATTAATATTTTAGAAGGCCCTGAGAAGTCTGTAGGTAAAGATGCGCATTTGGAAAAGAGAAAGGAAGAGAAAGCAAGATCTTAAATCAATACCTTTGCTTATACTTAGAAAATTAGATGAGAGCGGCTAAGCCCAAAGCAAGGAGAAACAAGGGAAGCTGGGGACGCACAGAAGAACTCAAGGCAGGAAGTAGAAAGGGTCTCCTGAGGGTAAGGAAGTCGTCTAAAGGGAGTAGGGGAAGAACAAGAGGAAAGAAGGAGGAAACGGTAAACACAGGATGCTCCCGCTCTCATGTGGAATCTAGAATTAAATAGATATGGATACGTGCGTTTCAAGAAGGCATGAGGGGCAGTTAATGACGGTAAAGGATTGGAGGGAAACCAGAGAAACCTGACGGGGGGAAAATAGACACCAAGTAATATGATACGCACATATAAAAATATTATTCTGTATGCTTACTAGAGACAACCACCGAAAGGAAGCCTATGTGGTATGGAGAAGAACACAGAATGATGGAGAGTGAAGCAGAAGTAATGCAGGGCATAAGAAACGATGGAGGAATAGAACGTATTAATAGGACTTCCCCAGCACTGGGGTTACAGATGGGCACCCTCCATCCCATAGATGCTAGGTACTAAACTCAGATTCTCGTATCTACCTTACTGACTGAGCCGCCTCACGCCCATCGTGCCTTGATTCCAGGACTATCCCTGCTTTCGGTTTCTTCGTGGGTCATTTTTCTCTCATGTGTCTCCTCTGGCAGCCTGTCCATTCTGTCAGATCATATCACGTGGGAGCATACAGTTCCTCATGGAGTCCACTTGTAGTCCACCATTTCACTCCCAGAAGGCAGGTCTTCCTGTGTATGCTTTCGACTCTTACTTTGAGCCTCCCAAAGAACCCACCTTGATTTCTCAAATTAGCGATGGAGATTAACCTTTATGAGTGGTGAGTTGGAGCCGGGGCTTGGAGGTGGTCAAGGCATGCTAGGTACCCAGATTGTACAAGTTCAAGGCTGGAGCCTAGGACAAAGTTTCTGAACTTCCCAAACTCAAGTCGTGATGACATCTCTCATCAGAAACCCCAGACCTTGTCACAGCGACAAAGTGGCACGGTCTAAGGATGCAGAAGAACAAAATTCCTGAGCCTCTGCTTTGAAAACTGGAAAGCCCCTCAGGGAAGTATGGGAGAAAGTCATGTCAGGCTCTGGCAGAACTCAAAATCAAAGGCAGCCATAGTTTTAAGTTTAAAGAGAGAGAGGAGAGTGTGAAGGCCAGGGGTCCCTCACAAAGATGCCACGGAATGCTAGGAAAGACATGGGGCTCACAGAAACAAGATGAGCTGACAGCATGAGGGTGGGTGTCATGAATGAGGACTACCCTCCCTCAGGGACACATTCCCAGCAAGCAATTTCCAGTGGCAACATGGAACCATGGAAAAGAAGCTGGGTACTGTAAGGCTGTGATGGAAAGATGGCTGATCTGGGGTTATGATGGTAACGTCTATGTTGTGTGCATTTTACCTCTCCAAGTGCAAAGCCCTGCAAGGCACTCAGCGTGAACCAGAGGATCTACGGAGGGCGAGCCAGTGATGATGCAGTCTGCCCTGCTGGGGATCTGTGCCCCTCGAGTGACTTTTGCGTTTCTTGATTTGCTTGGGAGGCCCTTCTGTTTGTTTTGTACTTGGGATCCCTTGGTTCCCTAAGACCCAGCCCTTAGAGCCTGCTTCTCTGTGACACTTGGTCCCTCTCCTCCAGGTTGACCTAATCACATCCTTTCTGTGTTACCATGGCAGCACATGCGGTGGGAAATGCCGTTACTTTTCATGATGAGCTGTGATCATTTCCACACACTTCTCTTTTTCACTGGCCAATGAACCGCAGAGCAGAACAGTGAGGAGGTAATTTGGGTACAGATCCTGGCACCCCAAGTCTTAGAGTTCCTGCTTACTCCCATGTGACTTTGGATAACTTATGTTCTGGACTTTGGTATCTATCTTCACAAGTACGAATATGGGGACCATGATCCCATTCACCTGTATGGGGTTGTGATGACAGAATGAGATGCCTTATTGGGGGCACCATACATTTCACCCCTTCTTGCCATCCTCACTGTCAAATGGGGTTGTGGAGACATTACGGCAACTCGGCATGTGTTGAACAGAAAGCAAAATAAGCAAAGAAATAAAACTGCCTATGTCTATTTAAACACTGCTGATCTGGACCGAAGCAATAGATTAAGCGAGGAGGATATGCCTATAAGGCTGAACAGCCGTTCAACGGTGGCCTTGTTTTTCAAAGACTCTGCACAGTTCTAGAAGCAACTGGGGAAATATTAGGCAAAGCCCTGTAGAGAACATCAGTGAGAGCTGCTGGACAGTGCACTGTGCTGTGTCTACATAAACGACGTGCCCAGGGCATCCTTTTCCCCTGCTTAGCTGCTCTGTCCTTTGGCTGCAGAGAACAGATTGGCAGTTAAACATGTACTGTGCATTCCAATTCCCCCACAGAAGAAAGATGCTGCCCCTGATGTTTTGCAGAGCAAGAGTTTAATTGTAGGTAGGGCCCCTGCTTTAAGCACGCGTCATCCCAGATCCCACCTCTGTGTAAAACCACCCTCCAAACCCGGTTTGTTTTCCCTTTGAACGCCTTCAGACTCCAGGCCTCCTGATGAAATTCCCCTCGCAGGAGAAGGAAGGCTTTGTTTCCTATCACCGCCGTCCATCTTGGTGGAATGACTTACAACAGCTGCCTCGCAGAATAAAATCTGATAGAAACAGTCTGCATAGATACAAACATAAACATTAGTTTCCGTGGCAACAAGAGTCACAGCCGCCATGGCTGCAAGGCTTCAGAGGCTGTGTTGTAGGAAACAAATGTGAAGTGTCCAGTTGGGGTGTCTGCTGGGGGATCAAGCCAATAACGCAGAATCCCTTTTGAGAGGACGGGGCGGGGCAGAGGTGGTTTTGGCTGAAATGGGCACTGCCGAATGCAGTTGGTAGGAGGGAGGGCCCATCCTTTCAGTCCCAGATTGAAACCATATTTCCTTCCTTAATTGAAAGCCTCGGGGCAGTGAATGGAGCTCCGATGGAAGTCAGTCAACTGTTACATCCCCCACTCCCGCTCTTCATCTGGGGTCCTATAAAAGTTCGGGAAGTTCGGTGTTACAACACTAACAACAAAATGTTCCCAAGACTCCCTTCCGATGGACCCAATGCCAAGATCCCACTCAGCTTTGGAGCATTGCTGGGGCAGGCTAACCCCTTATCCTCCTCCCCACCCTCTGTTTTGCTGTAACGGCCTTTGATGCTGCTACTTTTCCTAAGGCTGAAGGGCTTTGGCTTACATGGCATTGGAACTGTTATCTCAGGAGAATCCAAGGATGTTCATGCAGGTCATAGGCTGGACCAGGAGAGATGGTCATGGGTTCTGCATTAGACACAAGATACAGACGTGCCTAAGATAGCCTCTATGGAGCCAGCATACCTGCCTCGTTTCCTCTTGCTAGGTAACAAGTTACTCCAAGGTTCGTAGCTTTCTGTCAGCGTAAGGGTGCTATAGGCCAGAAATGCATGTGTGACAAGAGGAGTCACGGTGTCAGCTTCGTGCCTTCTGGTGCTCCCATGGATAGATGTGATACCTGGATGTGAGTTTTGGCCAAGAGATATGATCATGTAGAGATGGAGTTGTTTGAAAGTGCCCCTGAGTGGAGTTAGGGTACAGAGGAGAGGTGGCCCTCTAGAAGTGCTAGCTGGCATGTCCAGAAGTAAGCCCAATTCTTACTGGATAACCCCTTGATGGCCAGAGTACTGGAATTGTCTTGAGGTCACCCACTCTTATATTTCCACCAGATGTTCACGATAATAGACAATTACCAAGAATCCCTGAAAGCTTTTCGCCGAGATTCCCTGGCTGCCACCCACAACTTACCAAGGACGGTGCTGTGGGCTGTACACACGGAAGATCGGCTGCCATTTTTGTCTTGCTGTCAGTAATCTCACAGATGTGCGAAGCAAGGCTCGGAGGGGCTAAACCTGGACCGAGCCCATCACCCTCGGAAACGGTGCTTTCGTCCGTCCGTCCCTCACACCTACCTCTACTGTGGGGCACTCTCCCAAGAAAGGACAAGCCAGAAATCATTCTGCGTGTGAGGAGAAATCTTCACACCTAAGGGGTTGGGTTAAATTACAGCGACGAGAGGATGTGGTATCAAGAATGCCTTCCTTGTTACTACATTGGATGGTCCTTATAAAAAACAATGTCTCAAAAAAAGAAAATAAGAAAAGACGCGAGAATATGGCTCAGAAGAGACAGTGGTGGGTCCTGTTTACAAGGACACTTGAGACAGTCATTGAGAACCAGCAAATCTTTCCTGTTACTACTGTTGCATAGCAAATTACTACAATACACGGCGGCTTTAAAGGACCCGTTTTTGAGCCTCCTTTTTCTTTGTGCGTGTGTGTGTGACGTATGTCCATGTGTGTCTGTGCCTATTTGGATGCGTGTCCATCTGTGTGGAGGCCGGAGATCGACATCAGGTGTCTTCCTCAGTCCCTCTCTCCCTTAGTATTTTGCAAGTGAGGTTTTCCCTGGAGTTCACTGATTGGGTAGGCTAATTAACCAATGAGTTCTGAGAAGACAGGAGGGGCTGCAGAAACGGACCACAGCACCCAGCTTTCCACACAAGTGCTGGGAAGATGAACTCAGATCCTCATGCTTGAACAGCAAGCCCGTTACCAAGTGAGCCATGTCTGCAGGGCCCCAAAGAACCTGCTCTATTTGGGCTTTCAGGTGCTGCTGGCCAGGAGACGAGACGTGACCTTACCAGAACAGCTGGTCACTGGTTTGAGAGGGCCGAGGCCTCCGCAGGGAGAACATAACATCTGGGGTTGACCCACAGCTGGTGGCTCGAAGTCTCAGGGTTGGAACCTTATAGATATGCTCTCTGTCTGGTGATTAAATGCTGGCTGCAAACAAGACCCATTTCAACCAGAATACTGATTCGCGGTCTCTCTGGGTGGCTTTGGGCTTCCTCACAGGATGGTGACCTCAGGGCTACAAAACCACATATACCTTTTATGTCCCAGTCTCTCGTGTCATTCAGTGACAGAGTCACTTCCGCTGTGGCTTGTTAGCTCCCCCTACGTCACTAAACGCATCCCTCATTCTTCATCTCTCATCGAAAGGATGAGAACGTCACAGCAAGGCTAACAATAGAATAATAAATCCCAGACATGCTTAAGGACCTTAATAAAACCATGTCTAATTTTTTTTAAAAAAATAAAATTGGGTTGGGGTCTTATTCTAACAGAAACTCAGTGAATCTCCCAGTGTTTGTAGAGCGTGCTCCACAAGCCAATAGGTCTCCACGTTGTGGGCAGCTGCCATCAATGGAGGGTTTACAGGACCCAAGTGCCCAGGCATGCATCATCTGGCATTTACGCAGTGCCCTCAAAGCCCAATGTAAGAGAAATTAATTCTGCTCTTTGGACCTCGGCTCATCTCTCTTCATAGTTTGAGAACATTTCGGCTATAATAGTTACCATGGCAACAGCAACATCTGGTGTGCATCCAGCCTGGAGATCCTTAAGGAGCAGAACCTGATCAGTCAGGAATGGGTTCCATTCTGGGTGCAAACAAGAGAATAGAAAGGAGATGTCTGGGTTCAGTAGCTTCCCACCCCTACTCCTAAAAAAAGGAGAAAATGGTGGAGGTCTTACTGGGCCCAGTGGACATCTGGTATGAGGGTTACAAGAAATAGGTTAGAGGGGAATGGGAAAGGTGACGCTAATGTCATGTTAGCATGGAGATGGCTGCAGTGTAGAGGGTTTACATACCGTCTGAGATGCAGCATCCCGTCAAGATATTCTGGAGGACCCTTCATCCTAAGTGAATCCAGCCGGTGTTTATGAAAAGCCAGCAGTGGTACTCCAGGTCCCATACTGTAGCACGCACCGACCATCACATTTAATTTTGAACTTTCTTCCTCCTCTTTCGGGATGGATACCCTCGTCAAACAAACAAAGAAATACAGGCTCATAAAACTTTGACTTGGACGAAGTCAGAACTCGGACCCAAGCACAGACCACTCCGTATCAAAGGCCAAGGTCTTGGTACACAGCGGTGTGGCACTTCCATTATGGGTAGATAGTTGATCCTCCAATGGGTCAAACTTCTTTGGACTTCATTCATTCGAGGGCTCCTGTCAAAAGCTTCTATCTTGCTGAAGATAAAGGGAGCAAGGACTCAGGGTGCTAGGAAAGGGATGGGATTTTATTCTAGAGATAAATGGGCAAACTGAAGCCTGTCGGCTATTCCTTGGCACTCCTTCATAAACCAGGTCTGTGGTACACCCTGGAGAAAGTGAGGCAGGAAAAAAATAAGATAAAGAGACACAGAGCAAAATAAAGAAGTGGGGCAGAGGGCTGGAGAGATGGCTCAGTGGTTAAGAGCACTGACTGCTCTTCCAGAGGTCCTGAGTTCAATTCCCAGCAACCACATGGTGGCTCACAACCATCTGTAATGGGATCTGATGCCCTCCTCTGGTGTGTCTGAAGACAGCTATAGCATACTCATATACATAAAATAAATAATTTTTTTTTTAAAAAGAAGTGGGGCAGAGAGTGCATGACAGCAAGCTTGGGGGTGGGAGAGCGGGGAATGGTCAGGAAAGACCTTCCTGATGAGGGGATATTTGAATAGTGACCTGAAGATGTTGCCATGCACCGAATCAGGGAAGAACATTCCAGGCGCAGGGAGGTATTTTTAGCACGAGGACTTGGGAGCTAGAGAGTTCATGGGATACTGGAGGCCGGCGTCTTCAGGCCAGGTGTGTCAGACTGAGTATGAGTGAGCTGGGGCCACAGAGCCTTGTGCGTAGGTGGCCAGAGAGAGCCTATGATGACGTCCAGCTATATTGAGAGCTGGGTAAACAACGAATATCCTTTTTGTATGAAGATCTCTCAGACGTGCCTGGGACGCGCTGATGCTAAAAGAATTTAAAAGTTACGTACTCACATAATATTATCTGTTAAATCTGATGGCTCAGCATAGCGACCTTCGGAACCCAATTCTGAAAACGGCGAAAAGCCGTTCAGTGGGGAATAGTACGGACTGGGTTGTGTATTTGAAAGACCATGCTGGTTTCCGGATGGAAATCAATTTCGATGGTGCCAGAGATGAGAGAGTTGCTGTAGAAGGTCAGTTACTATAGATGGTGGCCCGGCGGGTGATGGGATTGACTGGAGAATAGGCAGCTCTGAGTGCATCAGAGGAAGATAGGGTGGAGCTCAAAATGGACTAGGGTATTTGCAGAGGGGAAAGTAAGGGCTCGGGGGAAATTTGGAGATGAATGAGCAGACTCATCTGCTCCCTGGTCTGAGGAAGGCTTTTTAGATGTAGGTATTACATAAGAGAACCAAGAGATCTCCACGGTCAGGACAAGTGGTGGCATTATGACATTAGGGGCCAAGATAAATAAATGGCGACATTAGTGAACATGGGTGGTCAAGTTCTGTGGAGGACATTTGTGGCAAAGACATGCGGTACTGTGACAGTCTTTGGTAATCTCAACCCTGGCCCGTGACATTATGTCTTGACTGTTAAGGCTTTTCACCAAGTGTGCCTGGATGCTTCAGAGGCTTTTTGGTGGGGGAGAAGTCCCAGTTTCCGTGTTCCGTGCGATATTCCCACTCACTCCGGTAGAAAGCCAAAAATAGCAGACATCTGGGACTCTAGATTTTTCCATTTGCCAAGCCAATTTTGAAAGATGAGGTCGCTCTCCATTTAAGCTATGACGACCTTTACCCAGGAGAGACAGGGCAGTTCATTAAGCTCTTGCGGGCTTAAGTCAGAGAGGCATAGTCCAGAGCCAAGAACAGCCTTACAGTGCCAGTCGTTCCAGTCACTTCAGGGAGCTGGAAGTAGAAAAAGAGAGTTTGGGGGAAGAATCTAAGGAATCAATTCTAAACGTCTCAGGAAAAAAAAAAAAAACAAAGAAGGGTCTGTGTTCGCTTCCAAGGCATAATCCGCACTGTATACGATCCCGGAAGCTGAAGAAATAAACACATTTATCATTCACGGGGCAGAATTATTTTGGCAAGAAATCTGCACCCTGAATACATCAGACTGATAATATATTCTGAAGGGGGAAATGTCGATGTTGGAAACTGGTAGGTGCTTCTGGAACATGTGAGGTTAAGGGACCGATTACTACATTACACGTAATACATGTTATAATAGCCTATGTGCATCGAATCAGCTAAAATACATAGAAAACAGTCCACACATTCAGGTCTAGAGAAGGTGAGCATTGGACACTGGCAGCCTCTGCAGGCGGCACATATGCAAAGCCAGGCTGGAGGTGGTTGATTGCACTAGGGGCTCCTGAGGAAGAATTCATAGCGTTCCAGCTGAAATGCTGCATTTGGCATAAATAAATGTATTACTCTAAACATTAGAATTGTAAAGACTGAAGCAAAGCTCTCTCCTGCTCTGCATAAATCAGGCTGCTGGGGGGAAGTTGGGAAAGTCTTTTCAGGGAGGAATTTTCTTCTGGAGTGCTAGTTTAGAGGCAAGGAACTTAACTATGTTTATCATGGGTACTGTAGGGTCTGTGGTATGTCTCTCCTTAGGATCCTCCCGAGACTAGCATCCTGTATTCAGGAACAAGAGGAAGAGGCTTTTCTAGAATGCCTCTGGGGCTGCCTGCTGACTTGGAGGGACAAGGTGAGCTTCTGTCTAGTGACTGGTTGAAAGTGGGGGTTTCTCACCCTCAGCAGTATTGACTTCTGGAACTGAATCATTCTTTGGGGGGGGGACTGCTCATTATAGCGTGCCAAATTTTGGAACATCCTTGGGCTTTCCATGCCACCAAATATAACAATTAAAAATGTCTCCAGGGTCTGGGGTAAAGGCTCACTCAGTTAAACGCTAGCCATGCAAGCACGGGGCCCTGAGTTCGAATCTCCAGCACTCACATCATGTAAAAAGCCACACATAGCAGTGCACATCTATAATCCCAGCAGAGACAGGCAGATCCCTGGGAAATCACTGACAAGCTTGTATAGCTTCATCAGTGAGATTCAGATACAGTGGGGCATACTGTCTAGAAAAGTAAGGTGAAGAGTGATTAAGAAAGCTATACTAAATCTATCTATGACTTCTACATGGTCTCCACCCTCTCCCCCTCCCCCATCCCTCCCCCTCTTACCACCCTTAGGATCCTCAGTTCATTATCTTCAGCATCTCAAAAATCTGGCTCCTTGGGGATGTTTCCACATACACCCCTCTGTCCTTTCCCCTTGGAAAGATGTCCGATGGTTCTTTCTTGCAAGAAGAGGCTATCCTATCGGTATGCACTGGCTTTTCCTCTAGGCTCTACCTTATGGTCCCTTGTACCGGACAGCTCATCTCTTCCCACGTTCCCCAGGGATGTTTGTTGGAGTCTCACAGTCAAAAGAGCATCAGGGAGATATTATTGCAGTTACCCACTAAACCACTTTCCTTTTGTTGATCTGCTTCTGTGGAAACCTGGCCCAGACTCAGGATGTCTGGGAACAGCGGCCACTCTCTTAATCTCCAATCACAAAACCCACCAAGTGTGCTCTGTGCACACAAATCCGCGTAGCTAATGAGCTGCCAGGCTGAAGAACAGGAAGCCTTTAGGTCTGGTGTTTCCCACTTCATGAAACATAGCCAAGGGCCCAAGAGAATCAAATTCATGAACTCAGGGATTCTGGGGCTATTTGCGAAGCCTTCGCCAACAGGAGAGAAGACCCGGGTGCTCACGCCGGACTGGTCATTGCAAATGTACCTCCATAAGCATTTAAAATCGGGAACTTTATTTCAACTTTCACATCCCGAAATGACGCCTTTATGTAGGGCAATTACATAATAAATTTGTTAGAGGGATAGGCAGCCATAAAGATGGCGGTAATGGTTTGTCATTTAATAGTTGAATTGTAAATGAGTTTTCAGCATTAATGTAGCAGGTTGCTTCAATTAGAAGACCATTCTTAGGGGCGTCTTCAATTTCCGAAAGAATGTTTCTGAGGTTCAGTCTCATTAATTTCGTCATTTGAAGATGCTCCGTGTTTAACCGTTTGAAGTCAAGGATGTTTGAGATTTTTAGGACTTACAGCCGGCTGAGTTTATGCATATGTATATATTCAAGAATAGGTGTATGAACAAGCAGGGGCCCTGTCTGTATTAATAATCCCTGCAGGGCATCCTGGTGGCACAGTGATCAACCAAGAGAGGACTGAAGGACCAAAAGAGAGTGGCAAAGTAATGAGACCCTCCTTCTACCTACCTGTTCTTGATAGGCAGATTTATGTTCTAGAACACTGCATCTGTGGAACGCAAAAAGCTAGATAACCCGGCAGATGGTGGTTGATCCGTGAAGGTCATTGGTTTGTGTTGATGGACTATGTCAGGTCACATATACAACTGATTTACTGATTTACTGATGTCCACAGCTCCATGGGAAGCTATAGAATTGGTAATCTGTGATTTTACTGATACTACCATTCATAAACCATTGTGCTACGACTCCACTCTGATCGATTGAAGATTGGTTGGTTGATTAATTGATTTCTTTTTAGATAAAAATCTCATATAGCCCAGACTGGCCTCAAACTCCCAAGTGGCCAAGGATATCCTTGAATTTCCGAGTCTCCTGCCTCTGCCTCCTGGGTACTCTGATTGCAGGTACATGCCACCACACCCAGTGTATGTGGTTCTAGGGCTAGATCTCGGGGGTTTCTGCATCTGAAGCAAGCATTCCACGAACTGAGCTGTGCCCCAGCCCTACGCTGACCTTCTTTACCTTCTGGTTGTCCTTTTCCATTCACTCAAGAACCCTGTTTCACCATTTGTCCTCACGTGTCCAATTTCCCAGAATGAACAAATCATCAGGAAGACAAATTCTCTTCCAAACTTACCTGACCCTAGGCTATAATTCTCTCCATTGTCCATAACTCAAGGAAAATGGACATTTCATTAGCCCCTAAGTGACCTTGTGGGACCAATAGCCCTCCATGTTTACACAATCTACCCATTGTTCCTCAGCAGAGAGGTGGCCGAATGGACTCCAGTCTAATCCTTCCCACTGGATCCCAGTATGAGGTTGTGATCAATACTGATCATCACCTTGACAAGATTTAGCATCACCTAGGAGACACGTCTCTGGCGATACTTATAAGAGAGTTTCTAGATTAAGTCAGCTAAAGAGGGAAGGCCACTCTAAATGTGAGCAGCATTGTTGGGTGGGGCGGGGTCTGGGACTGAATGAAAAAAGACAAATGGAGTTGAGTATCAGCATCAGCTCTCTCTGCTCCGCACTGTGGATACAATGTAGCTGGCTGCTGCAGGGTGCTGCTTCTGCTGCGGAGCCTTCCCGGCCATAGGGGAGTTTGCCTTTAAATCTTGAGCCACAAACAAACTTCCTTCCTGAAGTTGCTTCTATCAGATACTTTGTTACAGTTAGGGGAAAATTAAACAATACAGAGATACTCAATGAATGTCTGCGATTTGCATGGCTGTGTGAGCATGGTAGGGGTTGTGAAAGCATGACTGGTCTCTGTGGGAAGGACACATAAAATCGACTTTCACTCCTGCTATATTCAGGGATAAAGCACAGCCCTACACACATTCAACTAACCCAGAAGCAGCAGAATCCTCCATATTGGGACCCAGCACACAATCCTCTTACCTATCCAGTGTTGTACCAGGCCTGTTCATGTACTAGGGGACCAAGTCTAGAGCCCCCATCTTCATGGGTTTTCCTAACAGTTTCTTCTTGTTTCTCAGCCTTCTCTCCTTGCAAAGCTTTTGCTGACTCCAATGTCTAACAGCCCATCCCCCTGCTTTGCTTTTTTAAAGCATAATTGTCTCCTCCATCTGAAGTACCTCTGCGCAGGGCTTTGCTGGCTGAGAAATGCATGCTCAGAAATCTGTTTCCTTAGTTGTCTGCATTCTTTCCAAAGAAAGAAACCTACCAGCCAGGCAGGTGGTTCAGTCCATAAAGCTCTTGCCTTGAAAACATGAGACTTGAGTTTTAGTCCCTCACTGCCCACATTTTAAAATAAGCCTGGCACGATGGGACACACTTGTAATCAGAGAGATGGAGAGACAGAGACGGGCCAGTCTCTGGAGCTCGTTGACCTGCTAGTCTTGCCTCATGGGCTTAAGCTCATGATAGGAGCCAGGGGTGAGGTCCAGACTTCACATCAAAAAAATATCAAGGTGAGCAGCATCTAAGGAATAACACTCCAGGTTGATCTCTGGCCTCCGTGATCATACGTACACACTTGCACTTGCAAAAAACATGAAAACACACACACATGCACACATAACACACACACACACACACACACACACACGGAGAAAGAGACAGAGACAGAGACAGACAGAGACATGGAGACAGAGAGACAGACAGATAGAAGGACTGAGCGTTAGTGGCTACTGTAGTTTGCTTTCAAAGTATAGCCCTAAAGCTCGTGTGTTGAAGGCAACAGCGTTTAGAGGTGGGGCCCAGACAGGGGATCATGAGTGCTCTGGTTTATAGGTAATAGGCTACCTCAAGGGGACAAAAGCACTCAGAGGCCAGGCCTACATGGGTAGACTATGCCACAGTGGGTGTGTTCCTGAAGATCATAGCCCTGCCTCTTCCTCTTTTTCTGTCTTTGCTACTGTGTGAACAGTTTTCCTCTACTTTGCACTTCCACTATGGGCTTCGAAGTAACTGTACTGTTGGACCAAAATAACCTTTTTATCCTTTAAGTTGATTTCCTCCGGGTACTTTTGTCACAGTGACAGAAAGCTAACACAAACGAGCATCTGTTTTGCCTGCCAAGGTTCCTCTGTCTGCTCATGGGCTATTGGTTTGGCTGTGACTATAGAGAACCTCCTTTCTCATTGGCCAGACTGATTAGATCCAGAGGAGGCACGTGACCCAGGCCTGACAAATTGGGATAGTTCTGTAGCTACCAGGATTGGTTCAGAGAGGAACATGGGATCTGAGTCAGACCAATGAGACTCTACCTGCGTGTGCGAACTTGCACAGAAGCGCACTCTCTCGTCTGGGGGTGTCGCTTGGCTTGCAGACCCTCAGTCATCTACTGCCTGAGTTCATCTTACCATTGGGAGGGAAGCCAGTGCAGAAGAAGAACCATACAGCAAGATAATGAGAGAAGAAAGCAGGATGTCTTAGGAATAATGCCTAGAACCAGCCACACCTGAAGCTAAAACCCCTCTAAACTTCCCAGTAAATTAACCAATGAAAATATTTTTTCATGATCAAAAGTACCTAGAATTTTTAATATAATTCTTTTAATCTTTTATTTTAATTCACTCAGTATGAGTCCTTTGCAATTGAAAAGCTAATGCAGGAATCAAAGTGATAGGAAATCTGGAACTCGCGCCTGGCTCTCAGCGCGAGCTTAAGATCTCCTGGTCCTGGATCTATAGCATATTGGGCTCCAACCATGAGAAATGTCGTTGAGCAAAAGCTGGAAACATTTGGGTAGAAAAGAACATTTGTTTATCTTCCAGCTTATCGGTGGTGGGTGTGTGACTGTAATCTCTCTCTAAAGGGCAACTCTTTGGAGCTCGATGCTGCTTAAATACCAGGCCCAGACAGCTGCCAGCGGGAACATCATCCAGCAAAGATTTCTAACGGTGGTAAAGTCATGCTGGCTCTACGCTTTCCCCCGACCATAACACAAAGCAGAATGAAGATGGTGTGTTAGGCCCCTGGGAACCACACAAAGGAAGAAACAAAGAAGTGTCTCGAGCTTTACCAGAAACCTAGGGATGGGTTCCTGTCCCCAGCTGACTGTGTTTGGGGTCACCGTTCTGGGATCAAGTCTTTTGTGTCGGCCAGGTTTCTGTTAGTCTAACAAATACCCGAAGACTTTGATTTATAAAGTAAAAGGGTTTCTTTTAACTCCTGTTCGTGGTCTGTGGGACCTGTGGCTTTGAGTCTGGAGTTAGGGAGCTTGTCAGAGCAAGGGGAAGAGCAAAACAAAACAAACAAACAAACAAACAAACAAAACCCCACTCAATTCCTTGCCAGGAAGCGAAAGGAAGGGGAGCACCCAGGACCCAGTCTTCGAGGATAAGCCCTCTGTCTTCTAAAGCAGCCTCACCAGAGCCTGCCTCACAGAGGTCCCAACAGCCTTCATTAGTGCCACCCTAGAGACCCAGAGCCCTTAATCTTTGGGGGACATTTAGAATCCAAATTGCAGCATCCATGATCTGCTGCTGACTTGCCGAAGATTCTGAATAAGCCATGATGGCGTCTTTGATCTATCACATGGGGTGGTAAATACCTATCATGGTCAGCTAGCCATGCTCTGCAGGACTAGAGCCTGTCTGAAAGGCTGTGTGTGTGTGTGTGTGTGTGTGTGTGTGTGTGTGTGTGTACACACTTATGTGTGTGCACAAACATGTGGGGTCCTAAGGATAACCTCAGGCATCATTCAAATGCTGTTTATCTTGCTTTGGGAATTTTTGCTTTCTGGTTTTACAGGCATGCAGAATGCATGTGTATGTGTATACATGTGTGTGCGGTGTGGCGTGTAATTGCACAATGTATACAGATATGTACACCTATGGAAACTGCAGGTGCCAAAGGAGTATGTCAGTTTTCCTGCTTGTTCTCACTCCTCTGCTTTATTGATTTGAGATAGGGTTTCTCACTAAACCTACAGCTAAACTGATAGCCAGCAAACCCCAGGGAGACCTCTGTCCACATGCATGCATGCACATGCACAAGTGTGTATGTGTGCATGCGTGTATGTGTGCACACACAGAGGGGGGATGGAGAGGGATGGAGAGGGAGAGGAGGAGGAGGCAGAAGAAGGATGAGGAGGAGGGGTGGGGAGGAGGAGAAGTGGGGGAGAAGGAGGAGCTGAAATTATACTCACATACCTGGCTTTTCATGTGAGTTCTGAGGATTTTAACAACTCTCCTGCTTGTATAGCAAATGACCTGGCACACTGAACTATAGCCCTAGCCTCCCCCTCGTTTTCTGAGACGGGATATCTCAAAAGCTTGGAGGTTGCCATGTAAAATGGACCGGGATCCGCCTGTCTCCACCTCCCCAGTGCTGGGGTAACAGGTGCACGGCATCCGTCTCATCCAGATTTTCCTGTGGCTCCAGACCAGAACTCGTCCTTGCGCTTATAAAGCAAACACTTTTCTGAACGTAATAAGGTATGTCCCTGGCCTTATCCAAGGTAGTCTTGAGGGGAAAGCCAGGAGTCATTGGTACCCTGAGCTCATTAGAGTCCCACGTGATGACTCCTGAGGGAGACCACTGGCTCTGAGCTCTGGGTTCATGGCGTCTTCCTGATTAGTACAGGCTGTGCATTGCTGCTGAGCTGGCCCAGGGGCTGGGGAAGGTCCAGCCTCCAATGCTGACACAGAGGCAACTCAGTCAAGCCTGTTTCCTGACACAAGAATGGAGAATAAAGGACAAGGAACAGCAATAGTCTACTTGGGGAACTGTGCACAGTGCCAGGTATAGACAGTCATCAATAAATGCTAGCCCTGAGGTGTTGGAAAAGTCCAGAAAGGTAATGCAGGTGTGCATCTTGGAGAATATGTTTGCTCTAGGGATCCTGAAGCAGCACCAGCGAGTCCCCATTCCCTTAACCACAGGGCTGGAGAGGAAAGGGGAAGGCAAAAATGAGGAATAACCAGAGTCTTTGAGTCCCATTTGCCCTGCTCTTTAATCCAGTTCCAACTAGATACTCTTTACCCTGACTGCAGTCCCACACTGGTAAATCCATTGCAAGTTGAAAATGACCCGTGTCAAAAATTCATTTGTCATTACAGCTACTTTGAGATACAACCACTCCAAGGATTTCCCTGACATCTGTGTGGACAGATATTAAAATTGTACTAAACTCTTATCAACAGGGATGATGGTTTAATCTTGACTGTCAACTGTCTGGGGTATAGAATCACCATAGAAACAAACCTCTAGCATTTCTATGGGACATTTTCTAGATCAGGTTAATTGAAATGGGGAGACCCACTGTGGGCGGCAACATCCACTAGGCTGATGTCCTAGACAGAGTGTAAAGGAGGAAGGGCGTTGAGCACAAACATCCATATCTCTCTGCTTCCTGACTGTGGATGCCAGCATGCCTCCCTTCCCATGAGCAATGCACCCCTAAACTAGGAGCCCAAACAAAACCATCTTTCCTTAGGCTGCTTAGATCATCAAATGAATTCAGCAGGCCACAGACCACAGAATTCCCCAGCCCCTATCCTTTAGCACTAACGCTAAAAAGGCTTTGTTTTAACACCTGCTTAGAGCTCTGTCTCTCTTAGAAAACAACAGAACCAAACTAAAACATCCAGGATGGCTCCAGAATTCTTCCCAATTGAGGTCCATTAAGGTCCATTTCAAAGGCAGAATGGACTTCCTAAGGCATCCTGTGCTGGGAAGAGAGGTCAGGGAGCAGAGAGCCACTAGACACAAAACACACATATTGGCATATGTGCGAGCGTGAAGAAGAAGAGGGCAAGCCCCACGAACCCTCATGCCCCTCCACCTCTGCCAATAACCAACAAGGGGTGTCCAAATGAGATTTTGATAGCAAGCCACTCGGTCACAGAAAGAGAGGTCACCATCGACTGCAGTGGCTGTTTTCTCTAGGCATTGCTAGAAGAAATTGAGAAAACGAGCAGGCTGGGGGGGGCGAGGGAAGGGCTCTGTGCTGCCCCCACATGCTGGTCAGTGCAGACTCTGACATTTACAAAGTGGCCAGGACCACTCCAGCCAAATCCCTCTTCTCTCTATGCACCCCTCATGATATTTAAACAGAAATGTCATCCTGGTGGCATTTATGTCCCCCTGAGTCCGTCAGAAGTATGGCTGTCATTGGAGTGACTCCTTCATGCTCTCTGTTCAGAGCAAAAGAGCAAAGTGCTGGTTTCAAAGGGGGAAGAAGAAAGGGAAAGAGCGGAGCAGAGCCAACAGGGCCTTTATAAACTAAAGGTGAAATCCAGCCGCAGTCGCAAATACTGTGGATGCTGGAAGGACCTGAGACATTCTGAGAGGCCCCTCCCACAAAAGGCACTGGGTGGTCTTTAATTTACCCTCCTGTGTGAGACTATGGTTAGAGCCAGTAGCGCACCACTCAGAGCTCTGGGGAACTGTAAGCCACACCCACTTGAAGAGACGATGGACCACACTGGAGGTGGCTTCATCTTGCAGTCATCTCCTCCTTTCTTCGGAAGCCAGGGACAGGTCGGGCAAGCAAAGTCACTCAGAATCTAGATTCTTGAGTTGGATATTGATGGACTGCATCCTGGGCTTGTGGTATCAGAATGGGTTTCTTCTTCCTTCTTGGCAACGTGCGCCAACAACCGCGTTTTTTAAAATGCGCAGCAGTGCACGGCACAGAGAGACTCCTGTTTGGAAGCCTCGGCATCTCCGTGAGATGCTGCAGCTCAATTAGAAAGCGTGCACTTCTGAGATCGCCGGCGTAGAGATGCATCTGTGGCGGGGATGAACACACACACACACACACACACACACGCACACGCACACACACACACACACACACACACACACACAGGATGGGGGAGAGGGAAGAAGGAAGGAACGGGACAGACATCTGCACTTGCTCACCTCTGAGACCCTCCCCATTACCGGTGTGATTTTCTTCTTCATGACACTTTCATAGAGCAAAAAAAAAGACCCTGATGCTAATTTCTCGACCCTGCAATGACTTGCTCAGACTAGTGAAGCTAGGTGACAACTTGCTTCCGGTCGGAATACGTTTGCTGCCATCTTGATTCGATTTGCCCTGTAGCTGACTAGACTTAAGAACAAGCGATGTGTTAATGTCTTCAGGGGAGCGAAGCAGGTGTGACCTACCTGCACCTCATTGAGTCTTGTTGGCTGTACAAGTTCAAGCTCCTTGGGAAGATGGGGCGGGGGGAGCTATCTATCTGACTTCTATACTGTTTCAGCTTGACCGTGACCCTTATAATTGAAGTTCCCGGGGGCAGCCTCTTCAGAAGTCTCCCTGCAGACACATGGCTGTCTTGGCTTCTGAGGCACTTCTTGGTATTGTCCAGGATACCTGGCTGGAAAGAGAGGATATGCAAATGAGCATTAATGTCCTTGCCCCTCTTATGGTACAGACAATTAAGTACTGGCAGTGCCTCCCGTCAAGGAATGGATAACATCCGCAATGACCAGGCTGCTTACCATATGCATTGGATAACTCATAGATCTTTTATTTTCTAGATGTAGAGGAAAGGAATTGCAAGGAAAGACCGGAGTGGGGAACCAATTTTAAATCTATCTTCTTCCTAGTAGTTTACTTTGAACAGTGATCACAAGTCATCAGGTAGATAAGCCATCGACCCCTTGAGTCTCAGATCCCTCATTCCCTCCCTGAAGATCTTTTTTTGGTAGCACCAAGGTACTGGGAATGTCCTCACTCCAAAGCATGTTGGCACTGTGAGTCATCAGACTATGTTGGTTGCCATGGAGATACTCATCATCTGGATCTACTGGTCCCTCCAGGTCTGGGTCTATTGCTTCTGCACTAGGCATAAAGGCCGGGGATCTTGGTGAGGTTAAGAAACTTGACCTTAACATTCTCACTGTGCCCTTGCCTGGGGCCATGCTAGCATGTGAGATGCTAGTCCTCCTTACTCACAGAATCCTTTGGGAGGCCAAGTCCAAGGAAACAAACTTGCTTTCAAAGACTATCCCCCTACGTCCTCTTCACACACTTCTTCTTTCTTCCATCAGACCTTTCTTGAGGGTTTTTCTTGGTCCATCCCCTTTCACCTTCATGGTTTCAAATTTGGATGAACTAAGAAGAGAAATATCTTACAGGAACCCCAATTTTCCACATGTTCAGCGTCTCCTGGCTGAGAATACACAGCACCTTTGAAAAATGAAAAAGAGAGGACAGAGAAATCATTCTTCAGTCTGGGGATGGAGCTCAATGATAGTTTGGATCTAGCATGCATGAGGCCCTAGCACAAGGAGGAGGAAGAGGAAGAAGGAGGAGGGAGGAAGAGGAGAAGGGGAAGGAGGAGGAGAAAAGGAGGAGGGAGGAGGTAGGGGTAGGGAGAGAAGGGGGAGGAGGAAGGGGAGGAGGAAGAAGAAGAGGAAGAGGAGAAACCAACTTTGAATATATACTACCATAATCCAGCCTTTGCAAAGTCTACAAAGTCATTAGCATGAAGGGAAACATCTAATTCTTTCCCTGGGCCATCACCAGCAGCTTCCCCTAGATTCTGATGCTCTCCTAGCTTGTCAGCACACAGCTCCCCTCTTGAGCTTGGTTCTACCTGCCATCTCTTTTCTTCAGAGCCAAATCTTAGGCAACAGCAAGAATAGGCATGAGTTGGTAGACATGATGGCCATGAGCATCACCACACCCCTGAAGCCGTGCAGAGCACGCTGGCAGCCATGCTAGGCCTGGAGATGGTGATGTTGAATAAGATAGCCAAGGTCAGTTTTAAGATAAGACATGGCCAGAGAAGATGGAATGAGAATACCATGCGTGGCCTTAGCAGTTAAGAGCCCTTGCTACTCTCACAGGAGACTGCAGCACCAACGTGGAATAGCTCACGACCACATGTAATTCCAGCTCTAGGGATCTGCCACCCTCTTCTGGCTTCCACAGGTACCAACCTGCCTACATGTGTGTGGGGGGAGGGGTTGTGTATGGGTGTGTGTATGTGTGTGTACACCACATACAATAAATAAATAAATCTTTTAATTTATCTTAAAAAGGAAAAGAATACTATGCCCAATAATGCAATAACTAAGAAAAACCAACATTTGTTAAGTTCTAATATTTTTCTTAAACTTCATACCAACATATATTGATTGTATATTATCTTTATTCCCCCAAATCCCTTACCCCAACACCCATCTTCCCTCCCCGTCCCATCTGCTCCTCCCTTCTCCTGAACATTAGGGACGTTATACCATCATCCCCACACATATGATATTGTGTCGATAAAGTCTAGAGCGCACAAATGAGAGAAAACTTGAACAGTCTGTCTTTCAGTGACTGGCTAATTTGTTTAATGGGATCGTCTCCAGTTGCACCCAAACCTCTACAAACAACACAGCTTCATTCTTTATGGTCGGGAGAAAAAAAAATCCATTGTGCATAAATGCCGTGTTTTGTTATCTATTCCTCTGGTTTTGGACAGAGTTGGTTTCATAGCTTAGCTATTATGAGTGAACATTGTTGTGCGAGCGTCGAATCACCCAATCAATAAATGGGCTAATGAAAGGAACGGGCAGTTATCCAGAGAGGAGGCACAAATGGGCAATCGGCGTAAAAAAAAATGCCAGTTTCACCAGACATCAAAGAAAAGCAGATCAAGACTACACTGAGATTCCACCTCAGACCAGTCAGACAGAGGTCACCAAGAAAACCAACAACAACAAATGTTGTCAAGGATACAAGCAAAGAGAAGTTTTCTGTCCCACTGCTGACCACGTCAACTAGTCCAGCCACTACAGAAATCAGTACAGTGGATCCCCCTAAAAATGAAAATAGATCTTCTGTATTGTGCTGTCTAGTTTTATGTCTACTTGTCACAAGCTGGGGTCATTTGGGAATAGGGATGCTTAATTGAACAAATTGTCCCTATAATCTCCTCCTGTAGGCAAGCTTGTACTGCATTCTCTTAATTAATGATGGAGGCAAGAGGCCCAGCTCACGGAGGGTGGTACCATCCCTGCACAAGTGGCCCTGTATGGTGTAAAAACAAAAACGAAAAACAAACAAAACCAGGCTGAACAAGCCATGAGGAGCAAGCCAGAAGCAGCACTCCTCCATGGTTTCTGTATCACAAACCTGCCTCCAGGTTCCTGCCCTGATTTCTCTCTGTGATGGGCTGTGATGTAGATGTAAGCCGAAAAAGCCCCTCCCAAGATGCTTTTGATCACAATGGGAGGTTTTTAATTGGTTGTTTTATTTATTTGCATTTCTTCCTTTTTATTTCTTTATTAATCATTACATTCATTTATATCTCAAATGATAGCCCGCTTCCCCATACCTCTTCTACCAACCCTCCATTCCATGATATCCCACTTCCCAGTTACCCCTCCATCACCACCCATCCCACATCCACCTTCCCGCTACTCTTTGCCTGTATGAGAGTGCTCCCCCACCTACCCACATTCCCCTGCCCTACCGCTCCATGGGGCACCCCCCTATATTGGGCCTCTCTGGGACCAAGGCCTCCCCTCCCATTGCTGTCAGGCAAGGCCATCCTCTGCTACATATGTATCTGGAACCACGGATCCCTCCAGGTACACTCGTTGGTTTGTGGTCTAGACTCTGGGAGAACTGGATGGTCAGGCCAGCCTATGTTGTTCCAATGGGGTTGCCATCCCCCTCCTCTCCTCCAGTCCCTTCACTCCCTCACTAGGTTACCTGAGATCTGTCTGATGGTTGGCTCCAAGCAGCCACATCTGCATTGATCAGGTGGCTGGCTGGACGTCCTCAGGACCCACCACACTAGGTTCCTGTCAGCCAGCACCTCTTGACCACGGCAACAGTGTTCAGGTTGGTGTCTGGGGACATGATGGATCCCCAGGTGGGCAATCCCTGGTTGGCCCTTCCTTCAGTCTCTATTACATTTTTTGTACCCACCTGTTCTTCCATGTATGTTCTTTTGTGACTGGGTTACCTTGCTCGGGATGATATTTCCTAGTTCCATCCATTTGCCTATGGATTTCATGAAGTCATTGTTTTTAATCACTTAGTAGTACTCCATTGTGTAGATGAACCACATTTCCTGTATCCATTCCTCTGTTGAGAAACATCTGGGTTATTTCCAGCTTCTGGCTATTATAAATAAGGCTGCTATGAACATAGTGGAGCATGTGTCCTTGTTATATGTTGGAGCATTTTTTGGGTATATGCCCAGGAGTGGTATAGCTGGGTCCTCAGGTAGAACTATTTCCAGTTTTCTCAGGACTTCCAGACTGATTTCCAAAGTGGTTTTACCAGCTTGCAATCCCATCAACAATGGAGGAGTGTTCCTCTTTCTCCACATCCTCACCAACATCTACTATGACCCGTGTTTTTTATCTTAGCCATTCTGACTGGTGTGAGGTGGGGTCTCAGGGTCGTGTTGATTTGTATTTCCCTGATGACTAAGGATGTTGAACACTTATTTAATTGCTTCTCAGCCATTCGATATTCTTCAGTTGAGAATTCTCTATTTAGTTTTGTACTCCACTTTTTAATAAGGTTATTTGGTTCTCTGGAGTCTACCTTCTTGAGTTCTTTGTATATTTTGGATATTAGTCTATTCAAAGAAGGGTTGGCAAATATCTTTTCTCAATCTGTGGGTTGCCATTTTGTCCCATTGATAGTGCCCTTTGCTTTACAGAAGCTTTGCAATCTTATGAGGTCCCATTTGTCGATTGTTGCTCTTAAAGCATAAGCCATTGGTGTTCTGTTCAGGAAGTTCCCCCAATGCCCAAGCATTCCAGGCTCTTCCTTACTTTCTCTTCTATTAGATTCAGTGTATCTGGTTTTATGTGGAGGTCCTTTAAGCAATATACAGTAAACCAATAGCCAACATCAAACTAAATGGAGAGACACTCAAAGCAATCCCATTAAAATCAGGAAAAGACAAGGCTGCCCATTCCCTCTATATATATTCGATATGATATTTGAAGTTCTAGCCAGGGAAATTAGACAACAAAAAAGAGATCAAAGGGATGCAAATTGGGAGAGAGGAAATAAAGATATCACTATTTGTAGATGATATAATAGTATACATAAATGACCCCAAAAATTCTACCAGAGACATCCTACAGCTGATACACAACGTCAGCAAAGTGGCTGGATATAAAATTAACTCAAACAAATCAGTAGCCTTCCTCTACTCAAAGAATAAAAGGGCTGAGAAAGAAATTAGGGAAATGACACCCTTCACAATAGTCACAAATAATATAAAATATCTTGGTGTGACTCTAACCAAGCAAGTGAAAGATCTGTATGACAAGAACTTCAAATTGCTGAAGAAAGAAATCAAAGAAGGCCTCAGAAGATGGAAAGACCTCCCATGCTCATGGATTGGCAGGATTAATATAGTAAAAATGGCCATCTTGCCAAAAGCAATCTACAGATTCAATGCAATCCCCATCAGAATTCCAACTCAATTATTCGTAGAGTTAAAAAGAGCAATTCTCAAATTGATTTGGAATAACGAAAAATCTAGGAATCACCATTCCTGACTTCAAGCTATACTATAGAGCAATGGTGATAAAAACTGCATGGTATTGGTACAGAGACAGGCAAGTAGATCAATGGAATAGAATTAAAGACCCAGAAATGAACCCACATACCTATGGTCACTTGATCATTGACAAAGAAGCTAAAACCATCCAGTGGGGAAAAAGATAGCATTTTCAACAAAGAATGCTGGTTCAACTTGTGGTCTGCATATAGAAGAATGCAAATTGATCCATTCTTGTCTCCTTGTACAAAGCTCAAGTCCAAGTGGATTTTTTTTTAATCACAGTTTTTCTTTTATCATAATAGCTGCATTTCTAATGCTGTAATAAAACACAATGACCAGTAAAAGAAACTGTTAAATATTGGGACTCAACATTTCAGGGGACAAGAGTCCACAACCATCATAGTGCGGAGCATGGCAGCAGGCCCTCATGGCACTGAAGCAATAGCTAAGAGCATACATCCTTACCAGAAAGTGTGAGGCAGAAAGAGAACTAACTGGAAATGGCCTAGCCATTTAAGACCTCAAAATGTGCTTCCAGTGACACATCTCCTCTAACAAGGCCACACCTCTTCTTAGTCCTTCCCAAACAGTTCTACCAACTTGGAACTAAATATTCACACACATGAGCCTCTGTGGGTCATTCTAGTTCAAACGTCAACAGACACATATGACTGAGATACTCCTGGGCATTTACCCAAAGGTAAATAGAGAGCCTTCTTAAGTCTTATTCTACAAGTGTGTAACCATATGGCTTACAGATGCCCCTGCGGGAATCAGCACAACTCCCTAGATAAACACAGACAGCCTTGGAGGTCTGTGCAAAGCCAGTGACCAGCTGTCATAGTTTCCTTTCTGTTTCTCTGATAAAAGGCTCTGACCAAAAGCAGCTTAGGAGAGAAAAGGGTTTATTTCAGCTCATACTTCCAGATCATCGTCCACCATCAGAGCAGGAACTCAAGGAAAAAAATGAAGTGGAAACCATGGAGAAAGGCCTCTTGCTGGCTCACTCACTCATGTTTGCCGGCCTTCTTGTACACCCCAGGATCACCTGTCAATGGTTTCCCTGCCTACCTGGGCTGGATCCCCCTCCACTTCAATTAGTAACCAAGGGACTGGAGAGATATCTCAACAGTTAAGAACGTGATCTTCTTGCAGTAGACCTGAGTTCAATTCCTAACGGCCCTATCAGGTGACTCACTACTGCCTGTAACTCCAGCCTGAAAGCATCCAGTATCCACTTCAGACATCCACAGATACCCACATGCACACACACACACACACACACACACACACACACACACACAGAGAGAGAGAGAGAGAGAGAGAGAGAGAGAGAGAGAGAGAGAGACTTGTGCACACACATTATTTCTAAATACTAAAATTAAAGTCAAGACAGTCCGCTATATGTTTATGGGACAATCTGATCTAGGCAATGCCTCAACTGAGACTCCCTTCTCAGTTGACTCTAGGCTGTGTTAAGCTGGAAGGTAAAGCTTTCCCATGCTAAAGCCCCAGTCTCCCAGTCTGACTCTAAGTTTGCTCATGTGTAAAACTAATGGGTCACACCTGTTGACACCAGACCTCACCTTTTATCAGCTTCAACAGTCTCGGATCTTAGCCACTTTTAGTGTAGACAGCGTTTTTCAATGCTATTTTGGTGGATGAGGGTCCTGTTCCTTACCAAGCTACAAAGCGGGATGGATTTAAGGCCTGAGCATGTTAGTCTGCCATGAGTGTGCCTGCCCTGTGACTCTATAAAACCCAGCAAACTTTGCATGTATTAAAGTTTAATCATAGCCCAAGAGAGAGAAGGCAAAAGGGAAGTGAACAGTTCCTAAGGGGTGATTTATTCACGACGGTTCTCATATGTATGGTAAATAATCCCCTTGCTTGATTCTGTGATGAGAGCGGGCTCTTACAGCCTGGGGTCTATAAGGGAAGCGGAAACCTTCTAGCATAGAATAGAGGGATGAAATATTCATGTATCTCTTCAGAGCACAGCAGGGTGTGAACTGACACATGCTTTTAACTTGGCCACGTGGACCTAACACAAATGCGCTACTGCACACCCAGTGTGGATTTGGTTGAGGTGCCAGTGTGAGATGACACTGGGCACTCAGCAGGGACATAGGGCAAAAGAAGATGGTGCGTGGATGCGAATACCCGAGTTGCCACATAGATGTGTTAATATGTGGACACACATAAATAGATGGTATGTGATAGATAGATAGATAGATAGATAGATAGATAGATAGATAGATAATAGATAGACATTAGACAGACAGATACGATAGATAGATGATAGATAGATAAATAGATAGATAGATGATAGATAGATAGATAGGCAAGCAGATAGATAGATGATAGATAGATAGATAGATAGATAGATAGATAGATAGATACAGATAGACAGATATAGATAGTAGGTAGGTACAGATAGATAGTAGATCAATGATAGAGAGTAGACAGATATAGAGACAGGCAGACACAAATACACAGCGAGACAGACAGACGGGTGATAGAGATAGTGGATAGATACAGATGATAGATAGATAGATAGATAGATAGATAGATAGATAGATAGATACAGACAGACAGACAGACAGACAGACAGACATAGATAGTAGGTAGGTACAGATAGATAGTAGATCGATGATGAGGGTAGACAGATATAGAGACAGGCAGACACAAATACACTGTGAGACAGACAGGCAGACGATAGAGATAGTGGATAGATACAGATGATAGATAGATAGATAGATAGATAGATAGATAGATAGATAGATAGATAGATAGATAGATAGATAGATAGATAGGTAGGTAGATAGATGGGCGATAGACAGATATAGACGGTAGACAGACAGACAGACAGATACAGGTAGGTAGGTACAAATAGTAGATTGATGATAGAGAGTAGACAAATATAGACAGGCAGACACACACACACACACAGAGAGAGAGAGAGAGAGAGAGAGAGAGAGAGAGAGAGAGAGAGAGAGAGAGAGAGAGAGAGAGAGGTAAGCATACACATATGGGTAATGGAAGTATAAATATATATGTAGAATCGTGTGATGGTAGATGATGCAAGCTGTGTTCTAGCAGGTTGCTTAGCTTCCATTAGGCCCCCCTTGACCATTTAAAGTGTAATTAGGCAAACACTGTCTTTAAAGAGCCAGAGAGCAACTATTTCAGGCTGTGAATCATGAGGTGCCCATTGCAAGATCTCTTTCTCACCGAGGAGAATAAAAATCCTCAGACAGCGTGACGTCACACAAGGGCTTCATATGCCAATAAAGCTTTGTTTCTGCGCACCAGAATCCGAGGTTCACAGGATGGTCACGTGTTTCTACTGTTTCCAAGCGCTGGGAACTGGAAGTGCAGCTCTCTGCCGGCAAAGCACACCCCCTAGGCAATAGGTGGGGTTTGGCAGAAGGGTCACGGTTTTCCAAGATGTAATTTAGATACCATTTCTCACAGACACAGATACTCATAGGTGCTCTCTAGGTGAGGCAGGATCAATCTGCAAAGGTCAACTCCATCCAGTAGGAATCAGAGGTGTAGTAGACACAGTACCTGACATTTGTGGGTGTTTGAGCTCAATCTGCCTTTCCCTTGTGATCAGCACGTTTCTCAGGGAAACAGATGAGGATGCTGAGGTGACTTGCTCTTCCTACCCAAGAAGCTGCAGAGACAAGGTTTAGACCTTGAGGTCCTTAGGCTGTGCTGTGTGTGCACATGTGTCTGTGTATGAAGTGTACATGTATGTGTGGGTACATGCACACGCATGGAGAGGCTAGAGGCCAGAGTTGGCTATTTTCCCCTACCACTCTCGCACTTTACCTGTGACTCTGATTGGCTAGGCAAGCTGGCTAGAGATCTCCAGGGATCTACCTTTCTCTGGTTTCCCCTGAGATGCAGCACTGTGGTTACAGATGTCTGCTGGTAAACCACAGACAGCTTGTGTCTCTGGGGGCACATGAGATACCATTTTTACTACCATCATGGTTAATTGTTCCACATCAGCCATACTGAAATCACCACTCACAAGACCACTTCCGCCATCTGGCTTCCACCATGAGATGTCCAAACATGTCCCCTTCCACTGGCTTTCTACACCCCAGAAGCATCACTTAGCAAACAATGATGTAATAGCATTTAACCTGTGCTTTGCCTCTGGCTAGGATCAGACAGGTCAGTCATTTCCAAGATGTTCTATATAGGGTGACAAGGGGTGAGAGAGAACTTCTTTGGAGTCTGGAAGATTCAGTCCATAAAATGCTCAACATACAAAAATGAGGACCAAAACGCATATGACAAGCTAGGTACATGGAACACACAGCTGAAATACCAGTGCTGGGAAAGTAGAGAGAATCCTGGGGCTCACTAGCTACCTATGCTACTCTACTTAGTAAGTTCCAGGCCAATGAAAGTCTCTGACCCCCCCAAAACTAAGGAGTACAGTTCCTGAGAAATAGTGACAGAAGGTGTCCTCTAGCCTACACACATACCCTGCCCATTGCTGGTATATGAGTGGTTAAAAGTAGCTTGGTCACTGTTCAATTTCTGTGAAGAGACACCACAGCCAAGGCAACTCTTACAAGAAAAGCAGTAACTGGGGACTGGCTTGCAGTTTTAAAGGGTTAATCTATGATCATCATGGCAGGAAGCAGACAAGCATGGCACTGGAGCAATAGCTAAGAGCTTTACATCTGGACCTATAAGCAGCAGCAACAGCAGAAGGAGAGAGAGAGAGAGAGAGAGAGAGAGAGAGAGAGAGAGAGAGAGAGACAGAGAGAGACAGAGAGAGACAGAGAGACAGAGAGAGACAGAGAGAGACAGAGAGACAGAGAGAGAGATTGATTGATTGATTGATTGATTGATTGAGTCTGGCATGCGCTTTTGAAACCTTAAACCTCACTCCCAGCGACACACTTCCCAACAAGGCCACACCTCCTAATCCTCCCCAAGTAGTTCCACTTCCTTGTGACTAAGCATTCAAATACATGAGCCTATGGGGCCCATTCTTATTCATTCCACCACAGCAAGTCATATATCAAAGAACCAAGGTGCCTCCGTACATATGCACGTATTACATTCATCACTAAGCCCACCGGATGCTGGAAACCAATCGCTTCTTCATCTGCATCCTCAGAATTATCTAGTATTCATACAAGCTGCAATGTTTGCTGGGAATGGAGAGTTCATATCAGCCACTGCCAAAGCGGAACGAAGATATGAGCAGACAGAGTTGTGTCCTTCCTCTGGTTTTTTATCCCCCTGCTCTTGGCTGTGACCTCTTCATAATTTCCTAGTGAGCCATGTCAAAAACCCATGGATCCTGTACCATATCTCTGTCCTTCCTGATGCCAAAAACCTCCTTGCCCTGGACTAGTTTGAGAGATCAGGAAACCACTCCAGAGTATGTGGACATACAGACAATGAATTAGACAAAATGTTCTCCTTGCCACCCCCCACCGCCCACGCTGTGCCCGTCTTGAAAGAGATGACCTGTCAACCATCAGTGAGTCTCTCTTAGCAGAATCCAGAACAATTGAGAGCCCGTCTCTCCGATCTTACCATCTAATTGACCTATGAGTAAGCACAGCCTGCCTCCCACATGCAGTTCATCAAATTCGGAACTCACGTACCTATTAGCAGGTAAGAAAGCAGTTCAGAACATAATGGGTTACAACAATTTGCCGTCATGTCACACTGCTGGGTTTGACTAAGCTGGGCGGCTCTCACTCAGGGACTTTTGTAAGTTACATTCAGATAGTGGTGGGAGCTGGGGTTGAAGTCACGTGAGGACTTATTCATGGGTGCCTGGGTCGGGTGGGAGTCTGGTCTGGAGTCTCGGAATCTCTGTGTCTCTGTGTCTCTGTGTCTCTCTCTGTCTCTCTGTCTCTCTGTCTCTCTGTCTCTCTCTGTCTCTCTCTCTGTCTCTCTCTCTCTCTCTCTCTCTCTCTCTGTGTGTGTGTGTGTGTGTGTGTGTGTGTGTGTGTGTGTGTACACATATCTGTCTTTCCACCACAAAGCCTCTCTCTGTGGTCAGCTTGGGTTTCCTCACAACATGGCAACATTAGGACAGTCAAACTGGTACTCTAAACGCAATGTTCCCCAAACCATGTGAAGCAAGAGCTGCTGGCCTCGCACAGCACGGTCTGGAGAGAACCATTCTTTTGTACTGTCCTCTTCCTCCAGCACATTCTGCTGTCAAGCAGTCATTCAGCCCATCCATATTCAAAGGGAAGAGGTGTAGTCACCACCTTGTGAGAAGAATGTCAAGGAAACTGTAGGCACAACAGGCTAGGTGGAAACCCCGGCCTCTAGACGGGGAACTTGAGATCAGGATGCAGAGTGTTCCTCAGTGGTACAGTGCACACCAGGGTCACCTCAAGCTCGGCCTCAACAAGCAATGATGTGAATCCACGCTAGCACGTCATGAAGCCCAGCCTGCAGCTGAAGCTCCCCAGGGAACAGAGGCCTCCCCATGTCTCTGGGCAGCTCATCCAACCAGAAACGTCTGTGTCTTCCAGGAAATTCTGTTTGCATCTAGCAAAGATCTGCCTCATGCTGACTCTATTCCACGTGCAGTTCTTAGGAAACAAAGAACTCTCTTTTGCACAGGACATGATGGTTGTCCCAAAAAAAACGCCATTCTCCTGGTTGCTCTGAGTCTTCTTGTCTCAAAGCCAGGTGACCCTGAGCTCTCACCCTGCCAACCAGGTCCATTTCTCATTATTCCTCCCCCAGCCTCTCATCTCTCCTTCAAACAAGCTCCATTTTCTCCTCATCACTGTTGAAATACAGAAGAGGAGGCTGGCTCTGGAAACCTCATCTCCTCAGTGGTATTGCATAGGCAGGAGGTTAAAATCTGACCAAAGGGGGCTAGAACGGTGGCACAGTGGATAGAGCAGAGACACACAGGCCTGAGGATCTAAGTTTGGAACATAAGGTTGACCAGTAGCATGCAATGCCTGAATCCCAGAACTTTTACAGGGAGATGGGAGGCTGAGGTGGGAAAATCCTCAGAATCTTACAAGCTAGTTAGCCTGACGTATGTAGATGAGAACAAAAACCTGGTCTCAAACAAAACACATAAAGTGAGGAAGTGAGTACTGACCCCTAAAGTTGCCTTCTTTACTCATGTGCTATGGCATAAGCAGTCACACACACACACACACACACACACATATGTGCACAACCATGCACATACACACACATGTACACATAGACAGACACGCACACACACTCACACACACACACATATGTCCGCAACCATGCACATACACACACATGCACACATAGACACACATGCACACACATACTCACACATACACACACGGACAACACATGCACACATGCACACACCCATTGCATTAGACAGCTAACTACTGAGTGAACAAGAGGCTGACAGAGGTACACACATCCACAATGGCACCAAACATGCCGATCCAAGAGACCCATCCAAGAGGAAGTCTCACCATCAAATCCCAATGACAAGAACGACGGGCTTCAGACGATAACACATGGTACATCATCCAAACCCTTCTACTGTAACCAGCTCAATCCTGGGAGCCCAGAGAGCTTAGTAGGCCAACCAGTGTTTGGCAGAAATAACCATGACAGAGAATTAAGGTAGGTGGGTGCTCCTGTGCCCACTACGACTCAAGGAAAGAAGCAATAAAACATAGGACAGTGACCCAAAGCACCCTGAGTTCACCCTAATGAGTCCTTCTAATCTAGAAGGGACCAAGCTGCCTCCACAGGTAACTCTGGGTACCACCCTCTCTCTCCGTGGGTGGCATGAAGGCCTTTTGAGCAAGATAGATAACCTTCAGGAAAGCCACAGCAGCAGCAGCAGAGGGCAGATTTCCCATCTCCTGGGCGCCCGAGACTGCTTTATGGCGGCTAGTGGTTGAATTTGTCTTATACGAAATGAATGTCCCGAGCTTCTCAGAGGCCACCAAAGACAGCCATCAGCAATGTTCCCTCCCCTTGCTGCAGATCCCCTGGGATCACCCAGTCAGACTGGCACCGTTCATCGTCACCTCTAGAGCGGTTATCTTCCGAAGGACTTCACCAGCTTGTGGCCCAAGGACTGAGTGGTTGTGCAAGCCAGGCAGATGTCATCATCAGTACCCTGCTTGGGGCCAGCGTTTTACTCTGGAAGGTGTTCCTCAAGCCAAGGCGTCATGAAGACCCCTTTGGGGGGCTTGTGGATGAGCAGGAGAAGGAGGGAAAATGGTGATGGGACATCAGCCTGAGCATGTGCCCTGTGGGCTGACTGCGAGATGCCAACCAACTCTATCTTCCCATCATCCCCCTTTATGCCTTATCCAAACATCCTTCAGCAGCACCAACACCATCAGCACCACCATCACCATCACCATCACCACCACCACCACCACCACCACCACCACCACCATCACCACCACCACCACCACCATCACCACCATCACCACCACCACCAATCACCACTCCACCACCACTACCACCAACCACCATCACCACCACCACCACTACCACCATCACCACCATCGCCACCACCACCCACCATCACCACCACCACCATCACCACCAGCAACACCCAACACCATCACAATCGACATTAGCACCATCACCACCACCACCATCAACCACCATCACCACCACTACCACCATCAACCACCACCACCACCATCACCACTACCACCACCACCACCACCACCACCACCACCACCACCATCACCACCACCACCATCACCACCACCACCACCCACCATCACCACCACCACCATTACCACCCACCACTACCACCACCAACACCACCATCACCACCACCACAACCACCACCATCAACCACCACCACCATCACCACTACCACCACTACCACCACCACCACCCACCATCACCACCAACACCTACCATCACCACCACCACCATCACCACCACCACTCAAACCATCCAGCAAGCGCACTGGGCACCCAGGAAGGTCTGAAATAGAAGCAACACACAAGGCATTTCTGACAGGTTTGGTGATTTCTAACTTTCCCTCGTTTTATTGTTCTTGAGACAAGGCCTGTGCATCCCAAGCCAGTTTCAAACTCCCTGTGTCGGCGGGGATGACCTGCGGACGCTCTGCCTCCGTCTCCAGAGAGCTGGACTTGCTTTCAGGCGTGTGCCACTACTGTGTTTATTTCATGTGATGCTGGGGATGGAACTCGGGGCTTCATGCACCCCAGACAAGCATTCTACCAGCTGAGATACATCCGCGCCCCTATTTTTCCTTCTGATAGAATTTTAGTTAATGATTTTCAGGATATAGCCCTTGGATCCCTACACGTCCCCAGAGCCTCCTCTCTAAAGACAGAAGTAGTGGCGCCAGAAGGTTCTGGAATGCACAGGCAGTTCATCTCCCGTTATGACGCCAGTCTGAGTAGGAGTCTGGCTTAGTCTGGTTTGTATGGCCTTCCTTCACACAGAAGTCCCTGGTTTCATGGGTGGGGGAAGAGCAAAGTCTTTGACTGTAAGTGAGGGTGGTGGCATATTTGAGGACATGGTGGCCTTCCGTCTTTCTCTCGATAGCCCATGTTGCTCATTCATCCACCCGCCTGCTAGGTTCCATGAGTCATCGTTCAGCTGTCTGGAAACAGCATCCCACCTTCCTGACCCAGAGCCCAGGTCAGAGGTCCTCAGCTCGGCTGGCTAAAACCCAATATCCCATCCCTCCCGGTTGTGCACCTCACGCACGCAATCACAAAGCCGTCCAGACATGCACCGTCTCCTTTCCAAAGGGCAGCACTTGTTATGAGCCGCTTTCCCAACTGAAAACAGGTGCTTTTTTAAATTTTCATTTCTCTCCCTTTTTTCCAAAATGAGAATCAAGTTGTAACTGCGGTCGGGCACCTTGAGAACATTCCTGCTTTTATACTTCACAGACTCCTTAATAATACAAAAATTGCCCACAGCACTTCACACTGAGTTATGAAGTCATTAACATTTCTGGGGTAAACACAATACCCCAGGACAAGTTATTAGACAGACCGTAATAGAGGAAGTCGGCACGTTGAAAGGGCCTCGAGTCTAGCAGAGAAACCTACCCGCCCCTACAAGAAGGCATCGGACACAGTTCCCCGCACCCCACAGAGAGACCAGCACTCGTCTCAGCCAGCCAACTGGACACACTGAATATTGGTGAAACTTTAAAGAACTGGTACCTTGATATCCCAAGGCCAGCAATCTTTCTAAACTCGGAGCTCTGCGGTCTGCCTCAAGGTTCCTGCGTATTTATGAGCCTGTCGGTTTCCCCCCTCCACAGTCCATCAGACACATAACAAATTCTATCTGGCAGAGCTGTTTGCTTTTAAATTGGATGAGGGATCCATCACACGAGTTCGCCACTGCCCTCCCCCTCCCCCGCCCATGCTCGCCAATCCTTCACGGCCACGTGTCAATGTCACTC
The DNA here is from genome assembly GCF_011064425.1 of Rattus rattus. NCBI lineage: Eukaryota > Metazoa > Chordata > Mammalia > Rodentia > Muridae > Rattus > Rattus rattus. The sequence goes on from NC_046154.1 coordinate 15,623,291, forward strand.
AGCAGAGACACGTATTATCCCTCCTATTTTTTTTTTATAAAAAAGAATGTGTCTGTATGTGTGTGTGATGTGTACGTGTGTATGTGCGTGTTTCACGTGGACACACGTGTGCCATTCGGTGTGTGTGGCCCAAGGACAATCGCAGGTGGCTATCTTCACCTCAAGGTACACTAAAGCTTCTGGCGAGTCTCCTGTCATCGGTCACCTCACTCTGGGGAAGCTGAGGTTACAGACTTGAGTGACTATACCCAGATTTTACATGGGTGCCGGGGATCCGAACTCAGGCTCTCCTGCTTGCATGGGAAATGCCTTCCCCACTGAGCCATCACCCCCAACCTTTCCTCTTTTACCTTGATGAACAATAGAAATTGAGGTAGAGAAGGTAACCTTACCTGCTTGCTAGATGATTCATCCTCTCTCTCCTCTCTCTCTCTCCCTCTCTCTCTCTCCCCTTCCTTCCCCTTCCCCCTCCCCCTCACTTTAACTGCTCACATACTGAAACAGGAATATAAAGAAACTGGGGAACAGGAATTCACCCCACAATAGAGTATCTGCACCTCTAGCTGCATTCCCAGTCCCCAGATAGACTTTTGGGAAGTTTATGCAGACCTTACACATCCCGTGTCCTAGTGAGCATCCCCAGGTTCCATGGTGCTAGGATTGAGCTCTCTGATAAAATCCCTTCCAGAATGATGTGATCCAAGAGTTAGGGGCCTTCCACCCAAGAAGAGCCCCAGCTTCCCACCCTGTACGCACAGCAAGGGCTTCTAACTCACGCAGCACCCTCTCTTTCTCATTAAAATGCTCCGGTGTGCAAGTCCACCTCCCCCAGATACAAGACATGATGCTACCTCTCAGGCAGTCCCAGGAGGGTAACCGGACTCCCAGTGCAGGCAAAATCGATTACACCAGTGGCATTAGCCTGCTCTCATAGGGATTCCCATAATCCCAGCAACGGAGAGAGTGAGGCGAGAGAAAGGAGAGTTCGGGGCTACAAAGTCAGACTGTTTCACAAGCAAATGAAATCCCACAGGGCTCACTGTCCAAAGCCAAAGGTTCCATCCCACTACTGTGGCTTCTCCCATCTCCAGCTCTTGATCATGCTATGATAGATAACCAGGAGTAAGGGCTCTGCACAGCCTGTGGAGTGTTTAGCGGAGGATTCCGAAGCTCCTGGGGGGGGAAAAAAAAGGATGATGGCCGCCTTTGCCTCTGAGCCTCCAGCTCTGGCTGGTCTCCTGTTCCTTCACTTCATTTCCCATCAGCCATATCTTGGACCATTTAACCCTGCCTGTGTTTTATCCCTTTTTGGGGGGGGGTTGGAGCTTTTTGATGGAGCTCCTCTTCCTCCATTCACTGAACAGGTCCCCTGGGCTCCCTGGAAGTCCCCACTGCCTGGCTGGCCAACTGGAACTCTAGCTCCCACTCAGAGTGCGTGAATTCACCAGGCACCCCTACTTTGCAGCTTCTTCCTCATTTCTTCTGGTTCTAGTTTCATTTCCGTTGTGATAAAACACCCTGACAAAAGGCAGCTTTAAGGGAAAAGGATTTATTTAGCTTATAAGCTCAGGTTACAATCCATCATTTGAAGAAAGTCAAGGCAGGAACTCAAGCAGACAGTCATGTCATATCTGCAGTAAATAACAACTGATGTGTCTGTGCTGCTGCTTGCTTGGATCTAGCTTTCTTCTGTCTTACAAAGTTCGGGACCCCGGCCTAGGGAATGGTGCTGCCCACAGTGGGCTCCCTACATTACTAGACAATCAGAACAATTTCCCACAGACATGCCCACAGGCCAACCTGATCTAGATAATTCCCAGCTGATGCTCTTTTCTCAAGTGTTCTAGGCTGTGTCTAGCTCCAGTGCCATCTCATGGCCCATGTGCGTGGATGATCCCCAACCCACTCACCCCTGCATCCTAATTGCCTTTCTGCAGGACAACACCACTGGATCCACCTGAAAACACTCAATGGCCCCCGTTTTTTTTAAATACTGTAAATGCTGGGAAACCATAATACCAGATTTGCCACATGAATCCCAGGCAACAGACTGCGACGCTTGGGGGCAACCGTGGACACAGTACTTTCTTCCACATTTCTAATTCCACAACTTGAACTTTAACACGTCCCAAATTGCCTGTTCAAAAGTGAGTATGTGTGACTGGACAGAATTTAGCCTTCTACTCAAAACAAGGGCAAACTGCATTCCTTCTGTGGGCCCAAACCAGGACCACAGAACAGGATGACTTGATGCTAATGGAATGACCTCTAAATATCTTCTCCGTGAAATGACCAGAAGCTCTTTAGAATAGCCACAGAAAATGCTTCACTGGCTGGTACTAGAAAAGCCAGGAACTCTCACCTGGATCAAAGTAGAAGCGTGAGTGATCCAGGCCTTCTTGGATTGGCCACCACTCCAACCCGAACACAGCCATATATGGTATGCTGCAGCCCAGGCAGAACTCAAATTCACTATGCAACTGTGGATGAACTTCCTCTGAAGTTCTGATCCTCCCGTCTGCACCTCCTAAGTGCTAGAATTAGAAGTGTGAAGCAACAGGCCTTGTTTATTCAGTGCTGGGTCTCTAATCCAGAGCCTCTTTAATTCTAGGCCAGAACCTTACCAACTGAGTGGTAGCCCAAGCACTGAGAAGCTGGTATCAATAGTGACTTTGGCACCTCACAAAGTGATACTTTTTTCCTTCTGTCTCAATGCAATTGGGATGAATTTGAAGCTCTCCATACCTTAAGGTCCTTCTACTCTTCCTTTGCTTAGATTCTGTGTGGGAAGGAAAACATAAATCTTGCAAGGAGGCTGGGGCTAGTATATGAGGCCCAAGGGCTACATGGTATCTGGTGTTCTTAGACCTGTTCTCACCCTTTAGGAAAGGGACAATTAACTGCCAGATGTGTTTTCCCAAATACCAGTCCCGACTGGGGCGACACAGTCAGTCACTCTTGACATTGGGGTGGGAAGATGGAGATGCTCAAGTCCAGACTCAGGTGCCTCCAATGTGAGCAACGTCGATTATCCTCCCTTTATCCACACTAGGAAAAGTTGGCCACACTACTTTTTCTCTACCTCTCTCGTTCTCTGTCCCTTCCAGATGACGGCATCAGACAAGCTCAATGCACCCTAAACTGAGATACGGGAAGGAGGGACTATACCTACCATGCTCTCTGTAATATCCCCAAGTACTGGCAAGGTGTCTGTCATATAGAAGATTCTCAGTAAACATGTTGGAAGGGAGAAGGAAGGAAGGAAGGAAGGAAGGAAGGAAGGAAGGAAGGAAGGAAGGAAGGGCAAGCAAACAGGCAGGCTGGGAAAGTTTCATATAGAAAGAGATGCACAACAGGCCTCCAGTTTACACTGTCAATAACTCTATAGAGCTTAAATTTGAAAGAGTTTGTCAAATCAAGACCCCCTCCCCATCCTTTCTAGCCACACTCCCATGTCACCCATCAGCACTGTCTAATAGAACATTCGCTGTGATAGGTGTTTAATGCTTGCTCCATTAGCATTAACCACTAGCACAGTGGCTCTTAACCTTCCTAAGGCTGCGACCCTTTAATACAGTTCCTCAGGTTGTGGTGACACCCCCCATACATAAAATTATTTTTGTTGCCACTTCATAGCTATAACTTTCCTACTGTAATGAATCATAATGTAAATATCTGATATGCTGGATATCTTACATGTGACCTCTGCGAAAGGGTGACCCACACCCTCAAAACGGTCATGACCCCTAGGTTGAGAATCGCCGCACTAGTGTAAGGTGCTCCATTGGAGGCTTGTGTCATGCAGTTGTGTGTAAATGTGTTAATCAGCATTCCACCATTGGAGCGGCTAGTCAGCTTAGAAGAGGAACACATTTGTCATGGCTCACCATCTTGGAAGCTCTAGCCATAACAGAATGACCTCCTTGTTTGAGGTGGGTGGCGCTACCACACAGCCATGGTGAGGGGATTGTGAAGGAAATTGGTTCACGCCAAGCAAGAATGAAGAGGAAGTGGACAGGAGCTGGGAGCTGACTGGGCCTGTGATGTGCTTGTTATGCAAACACAAGGGTCTGAGTCTGATTCCCCCAGAATCTATGTAAAAAGGCTGGGTATGGTGGCGGGCACTTGTAATCCCAAGGCTGGGGAGGTGGACACAGACCATTGGAGCTTCCTACCAGCTCAGCTCAGCTGATCCAATAAGTTCCAGGTACAAGTGATTCTGTCTCGAAAACTGAAGTGGACAGAATCCTGAGGAACCACATTTGAAGTTGACCTCTGTCCTCCACACACATGTGGACATGGGTACTCCCACCAAAGTCACCCACATATGCCTGAACACACTCATGAATACAAATATGCATACAAGAGAGAGAGAGAGAGAGAGAGAGAGAGAGAGAGAGAGAGAGAGAGAGAGAGAGGATATAAGAGGGTCTGGGTCCCACAGTATCTTGAAAGACACATCCCCAGTGACATAAGGCCTTCCCCCTGAGACCCTGACTCCCAAAGCTCCGAGATCTTTTAGTAGCGTCACAGGCTAAGCATGAGGAGCCTTTAAGGGACATTCACTGCCCAACTATAGCACTGTAGAAATGAATGGTGAGTTTTATTTAATTTTAAGTCTTATAGACTCAAAAGTATAGGCCAAATATGGAGATGCATGCATATAATCCCAGCACTCAAAAGGACAGGCAGGAGAATTGCAAGTTCAAGGCTAGTCTGGAGTCCATAGCGGATTTGAAGCCAGCTTGGACCACATAACAAGACCTTGTCTCAAAAATAAAAACATTGAAATATCTAGCCATCTATGTGCCCATGAGTGCTGTTTTGGTCAGGGTTTCTATTCCTGCACAAAGTATCATGACCAAGAAGCAAGTTGGGAAGAAAAAGGTTCAGATTACACTTCCACATTGCTGTTCATCACCAAAGAAAGTTAGGAGTGGAACTCAAGCAGTCAGGAAGCAGGAGCTGATGCAGAGGCCATGGAGGGATGTTACTTACTGGCTTGCTTCCCCTGGCTTGCTCAGCTTGCTTTCTTATAGA